>NW_017306317.1:2093342-2112220 GCF_000935625.1 Nanorana parkeri
GGGCAATGTATATAGAGAGCAGGTATCCAGCAGCCAGCGGGCCCCCAGTCTCTGCGCCGGGAGTGTCATCCGACACTCCCAGCACAGAGATGGGGGGCCCGCCAGCCGCCGGATACTGATCTTAACATCTGACAATACAAAATGGGGGGGTGCGACGCACTGAAATGGGGGGGCCTGTCCGCCGGCTGAGATAGTATGGGGCCCACCGGCCGCTGTGAGGAGGAAGCCGCAGAACAAGGAGGCACTGAAGACAGCCCTGCAGGCACAACATGGGGCCTCGGACGGCAGTGAGGACCCAGCAAACAGAAATCACATAGGAAACAGATGAAGACAGAAGACTGGCCAGAAGAGGTGAGGGGGGGGTTTTAAAAATTCTTCGGAAATTAAGTCCTCCAATTGCCCCCCACGCCACCCACATCCAGCACCGCTGCCTGCCGTGGGGGCAATTGGAGGAATTTCCGAAGACAAGCAGACAGATAACCTTGCTCGGCTCACCACTCTTTCTTCCTCAAATTGCTCGGCCAATAGATCAATTGACTGAAACACTTCTTACATGCCTGTATTCCTTTTGCCTCTGACCCAACATTGGGATTTGGCCCATATTGCACCCCTCCCATCTCTAGGGGGGACTGCGCAGGTGCGCGATTCGACTAGACCCGCCCAGACACATATTATACAAACTGATATTCCCTATACCTGAAGAAGCGCCTGTGTGCGCGAAACGTCGTATCAGCTCCTCACTTTCTGTCCTTGTTGATTACAAACCTTAGGGGTGTGGCACCTATCATTCAGACCCAGATCAAAACTATTTTACCCACCTCTATAGCCTGTGCCATTCTGCATTGCTGTAAATATTAGGGTTGCACCGAATCTGCTTCTGTATAGCACAGTACAAGGATTTGTTGTAACTTTCTGGAAAAAAAACTACTGTAACAATTACAACATTCAGGAAAGGTCATTTTTGCAGGATGTACCCCAGTGACATAAATATTGTTAATTGCACCACAAAACTCTTTGAAGCTGGAGCTAAGCTTGTTATCAAAGCAATCTCTGGGAATGGAGCCACCTGAAAGGTCACGGAGATAACTTTGACTTTATTGCCATATACAATTATAATCCAGCCAGTCTTTCAGAGGGACTTAATAACCTTATCCTTTAGAATGCTGGACATCTAAAACCTAAACTATTGAGGCAAATAGGAGGTCAGTTCAATGCATTACAGTAAATGCCTTATAAACTTTTTTATGGAGTCTGAAGAACTGATAAAAACATCGGCTCTAGGTCAAAGGCTATTCAAGCAAGAACTGACATAACAGTAAACTTTCCCTTTCTTTGTAACAAGGGACACCAAATAATCAAGAGGTAGTTCTTGAGATGTGCCTCTTTTTTTGATGATAATTCTTTCATTAATTTTGAGACCAACACAAGTGGATCTTTAGCATTTAATGGAAGTTAAAATATTATAGTGTTAAAAAAGCAGTTCAATTTGCTATCGGTTGTTCGAAGAACCATCTTTCTTTTTAGATTTGTATTTTCTTTATCAAGGCATAACCTTTTCTTTGTGCTGTTAAATATTTTTTAATGGGAGTGCAAGGAAAAAAAATCTTCAATATCCATTAACGTATGCAGAAAGGTTAAACTGTGTTCCAATAAAATAATTAAAGCAATTACTTTTATGTTATGCTAGTTTCTTTCATATTTTAATGGCCAAGTGTACCTATATATTTTAAGGATTTGAAACATTCATTTCTTATGCACTAGTATCATTATTTTCTATGTTCATAGATCAATGATGGCATTCCATGACAATACATTGCTTCAAAATAACTGGAGCAAGGTAAATTTTGTACATAATATGAGGTTGTTGCCCGTGCTCAGCTCACATGGCTTACTCACAAAGTGAGTCTTTAGAAACGGGGTAACAATTGGGGTTGTGCCATGGCTCTTGCCCAGGAAATTGCTTTTGAGCTAACACAGTACACTCTGGGGCTAACACAATACTGGAAAGCACCACGGTTGCGAGCCCAGTGCCCAAAGGCCATATTCCAATGCGAGCCCCACAATCACCCAATACCCCAGTCCTGTTACAGCTTCTACAGCTAGTGCTTAGGAGCTGCTGATTCAGAGAACTGCATACAAAAACCACCTTGGCAGCTTGTATTGAAGAAAAAATCATATTAATTGAAGAAAACGTTAGCTAGCAAAAAGGTTATACTTTTCTCAACAGAACAGAGAAAAGGTGTCCATCCCCCTAGGACATTAGCAAAAAACTAATGCATGCTAGCAATAGGAGGGGTTATAACAGGCGTGTCACTATTTTTTGTTTGCTAGTGTCCAAATCCTCCTGTAGGTGACAGTATAGTCTCTAAATTCCTGGGTCCCTCAAAGAACGAGAAAGAAGGTTTTTTTTGCTACTCTCTATGAAATGCAGCCTGTGCTGGATCCTCATCAGTGTGATTTAAACAGTGTGCTATACGGTTCCTGAATGCAGAAGGTGTTGCACCAATCAAAACTCACCAGCATATGCATATGATGATTTAGATAACTGTGTTTATGTGAATACTGTGGGTCACTGGGGCCAAAGAGGTAAAGATGGCAAGTAGGGAATATTGGAATTGTGTGGCTGAACTGTGGCAGAATCAGATGATCTTTACACAGAACATGTTAAGGAACTGATTAAGGAAGAACTATGGGGTACACCTTTTTTGCATTTTTTGTTTTCTTAAAATACAGGAATACATTTTGCAATGTATTCCTGTAATCAAAAATGTAGGAGCTGCTGCATGTTCATGACAACCTGTGGAGCATAGCAGCTGGGGGCACATTCCATCAGCGTTAACACTTGCATAACCAACCTGCAGTTTGTCTTTTGTTCCCCTCACTCCTCCACACTGCTGTCTCCAGACAATACACATAACACGTCAGCACTAAGACCGGCAGTTCAGCTCCATCCTCGACCTCCTGTTCTCCACTCTGCTGTCTTTATCTCTTCTTCTGCTCCCTGTGTATGTCCCAAGACAGCAGAGAGGAGGAGGGCGAGGACAGAGCTGAACTGATGATTTTAGTGCTGATGTGTTATGTGTAGTGTCTGGAGACAGCAGTATGGAGGAGAGAGGGGACGAAGGACAAACTGCGGGATGGATGTGCCCCGAGCTCCATTCACATGAAAGCGCAGCAGCTCCTACAAGCTGCTGCCACTCAATGGGAGAAGAGGATCCTGACAATATTGTTTGAACTAAGCACAGAGCTTAGTCCTGTTTACAGTATATTACACTGAATTCTTAGCTTGTGGTGCATTTTTGATTACAGGAGTACTATGCAAAATGTACTCCTGTATCATAAAGAAACTAAAAATGCAAAAAAAGGTGTACCCCATAGTTCTCCTTTAATGATAACTGGTGGCTCACTTAGATAAACATTAAACAGGATAGGCAGTTTGCACAAGTGTGTGGGTCACATTATTACTGTTTTTGGATACCTGAAGGTTTGTGCTTGATGGGTTCCTTTAGATCCTTGGTTCTCAACTGGTGGGTCATGACCCAAAAGTGGGTCGCGACCCCGTGTTCAGTGGGTCACTGCGTGCCTTCCACTTTTCTAGGTGAGAGGTTCCTCAGCCTCCCCCTAGTGCAGCACTGTCAGTTCTCATGCTGAGCAGCCATTCAGAATATGCTGCCTGGCGCCGAGTGTCAGCTTGAGGTGGGGTGAGCTGGAGCTATGGCCGGGAGGGAGCTCCATCCATATGTGCATTGCTTACAGCTCCCTCGCGAGTCCTGTAAAGGTCCCTGGACCAGAGTGACATCACATTCTGGCTCCCGGCACCTCTACAGGGCACGCAAGGGAGTTGTACAAGCAATTCTGGTGTGGGAGGTGCATTGCATTGCCATTCATTTGAATGGCATCCCAAACACACCTCCCGCCCACAGTTCAATCGCCCGCACTGGGACACACAGTACCGCAATGCAATGCGTTCCATTGCAGTGCGACTTGGGTCACAGATGGGTCCTGAGGTTACGCAGGTTGAGAACCACTGCTTTAGATGCCCACAGCTGAAAAAAAAAAGGCCACACACTTCACATGCCACTACGGAAGCAATTAAGAAGCTTAATCTCACCACTGTACCACATCCATCATACAGTTCAAACTTGGCACCCTGTAACTGTCATCTTTTTTTCAAATTGAAAGCAGACCTCCTTGGATATCACTACACATCCAGTGAAGAGGTTGAGAATGCTGCCAGGATATGGCTGCGAAGCAGAATGTGGACTTCACAACCCTGACACAATATTTTCTCAAATGTTGTTTATTGTCAAATATTTAACAGGTATCTGTTGATTACGTTTTACTGTCTATGACTTCTTTCTGTGTCTAATTTATTAAAATATCTCCATGTGGTCATAATAGGCACGGAGGCATTACTTTTTAATAAATCAACATAGCTATGTGTTCTAATAATGCTGATATCTGCCATACTAATTCATGTAAAGTGTGAATTGGAATAACAGAGCAACCATTATGTTTGTTTAGATTTATGTTGATTCATAAAAAATATTTCTTCTTTGTTCCAGCTCTTTGCTAGCTTTACAGTTTATTGGCTCCTAAACGATAAAAAAAAGTTTTCAGTATTAGTGCATTTAATGTATTAGTTAAGTAGGGCTCAAAATAAGATATATGTATTAGTATAATGGTTATGATCTGGTATGGATAATTAAGGTCTGTAGGGTATAAAAGGTAAGTGAGCAGTCTTGTCTTTAAAGGATTAAAATAGTGAAATTGCTAGTTGCGCAAATGTTTATCAAGCAGTATTTTAGGATAAAATAGACTAAAATGAAATTTAGTTCACAGAAACAGAATATGATACACAAATTTGGTAAAATATCAAAGATGGGGTCGTGTTGGGTAAATAGATACCAAACATGTCAAGCCTTAAAATTGCACATGTCTGTGAAACCGCAAAAAAAACTACCATACCCAAAATTCCTTATAGGCGATGCTTTAAAAGCTTTAACCACTTATCAATTTAGTGTTAAAAGTGATTGATTGCCCTAGAATTATTGTTTGTTGTTTTGATTTTTTTTCTTCTTTTTTACACTTAAATGTATTGCTATCACATAGGGGGTTAACAAGCCCACTATGTAATAGCAAAGAGTATGTGACAAGTCTTTTTTGTGGAGACATCAGGGGTCTTTTAGACCCCTAATGTCAACTAGGAAACCCAAAGAAGCAGATCAGCTTCTTCCCTGGCTACAGCAGCCGGAGAAATGACACACTGAAACTGAGTGTGATGTAATACACCGCTTCCAGGTTCAGTGATCAGAGGGGAGATCAGCTGCTGCAAGTTTGCTGACCTTCCTCCAATCTAAGTGAACAGACCTGCCAAGCTGGTTCCAGGCCTGCGTGGGGGACAGCGTAGCCTGGGATAGCTGTCGGCAGAATGGGGGTGTACACTCCCCGGTGCCGTACAAGTGAATGGGCGGCTCCATAGCAGCTGTGATCTTGGTATAACTGCTTCAGGATGGTGCCATTTATTTATGTACGGTGGTCCTGAATCAGTTAAATATGGGATAAACAATGATAGATACCAATTGCTTTGGTCAGTTTCAAGTAATTTCACAGAAAAGTGTGGGTTCTCCTTTTTAATGAAAGGGTATCAACAAATTTGTCCACATCTGTATGTAAGGTCAACTGTGCATTTATCTTCTTACCTAGAGTTCAGATTTTACTGAAGCTAATTACTGATGGTTTAACTCATTAAAGAACAATTCCAGGATTTAGAAAAATGTACTATTATTATGGCTATGAGGGTCAACTGATCGTCTCTGCGCCCCCCACTGTCCTCCAGATGTGGTTTTTCCTTTAGCGTCTTCATGTTCAATAGACCTAATATTAGATGTGATCACGTCACGGGTTCTTAGACAACTGGACCCTGGGGAAGAAGGGGCTGGGATGAGTGGCTAAAGCCACTCGCGAGCAAGAAACGGGTGAGTAAATCTTTACTTATGCTCCCTAGATAAAATAAGCACGTAACCCTTGCAGTTTGGGGGTTCATTTAAAAAAATCCCTAAATATTTAGGGTGTAACATGAGCATGATGATAACATGATCGTATTCCCCAACCAACCCCCCACCCTCTCACCACTTACTGAATTGTAGGAAGCTTCTGCCTGTAGACATACCAAATACGTTATTACCCTTTATTCATTGAAGGGTACCAACACATTTGTCCACACCTGCATGTAAGGTCAACTGTGCATTTACCTTCTTGCCTGGAGTTCAGCTTTCAGCTTCAGCGAATTATTGATGGTTTACTGCATTAAAGTTGATTAATTGACTAAAAGTTTTCTTTAACTCTTGGCGCTAATGACTGCCAGATGAACGATCCACTTGCTGTTGCATGCTCAAAGTTATCAACAGTTTATCACAGTTTTTCACACAGACTTCACACAGAGCTGCTCATCCAAGGCTCTGGGGCTTCCACCACGAACATAGAAAACAAAAGGGAACAGAGTGCCATCTCCGTGTGTAAAACCGCTTATTAGGATAAATAAAACAAGGGATAAATGTACTCACAAGCAAATGTTTTCATCAGGCTTTAACAACAAACAAGAGGCCACACTGTCTGTTAACCCAACATGTTATCACCCCGACTATGTAACACGGTAGCCTCCGGTCACATCACCATCCACCGGCCACAGTCAGCCAAGATTGACGCATTTCAGGGGCAAGCCCCCTTCATCAGAATAACCTTCTGTTCCCTTTTGTTTTTTGATTAACTGACTTTTTACAATTTAGTTATTTTTTCTTAAGTGACTTAACATCTTTGTAGTCTTTCATTATACTTGTTTAATTGGCAATATTACTTTTAATATTGAGATGGTAACAAAAAGTAGATGTTAATCCACATGTATGGGGTAACATGAAGCATGGTCATATTCCCCAACCCCTCGCCCTCAAGCCACCTCCAGCCACTCTCCTACCATTTACCTGAATTGCAGGGTGCTTCTTCTTTGTAATTTAAGACATTTGTAATTTATTTTAATTAAGCACAGTTGTGTGGGCAGTGCCACATCATGAATGCACATTCAGAAAGACTGGAGGAGCTTTTAAACTAGAAAGTGGGGGGGAGGGTATAAAAATAAAATTACCTAAACTAAACGTTGATAATTTAATCATAGAATACAGAATCCATCTGCCACCATGGCAGAGCAGCTAGCAGCAGGGAGGAGAAGCCACCACATATGTAGTTCATGCATTACTTTCCACCAGCCTCATAATAGTAATCTATATCATATGCACCTAGGGCTGAGAGTAAGCAGTGCAAGAGCCTATTCAAGGCACCTGTGGCACACATCCATTATGGTTGCAATGCTCTGCAGTCCTGAATGCAAAAATGTAATAAATGCAATTTTTTTATTTTATCATTGTTTGATCATTTATTAATTTGCTCAAAAAAGTAGACAAACCTGAAAGATCTGCGTTCTGTGTCCGACTATGCAAACAACAAAATGTAAAAATGTAGAGGAACAAATAAACGAAAAGCATTTCAAAACAGATTTCAACAGAAACAAGAACTTTCTAGTATATACTGTATATCGAATAATTTACCACATGTGCAAGTTATAGAGCCGCATAAAAGAATCTAGGTCAGATTTAATTTAAATAAATGTTCATATGGAATAGCTGAAATCTGTACAATACCCAGTCAGAGTATGATGCTTTGCAATTATACAATTACATTGCTTGCAACCACTAATCAGTGCAAATTGGATATTTCAGAGAGCTTGTCAGGCTTATTAGTAAATGACCACACTTTTAACAGACTTCACTAATACCTGATGATCTTGTCAGAAATTCAGACCTGTCTTATGTCTTCTGCACATTTCTGTGTTATCTCTTGGAAAGTAATTAGCCCTTTCAGTCCTTATCTTAGGGACTAACCTTTAAGTTGATTAGCAAAATAATTTTTTTAGAAAAAAATGTCAGGGCTGACACCACTCAGTTCACAAAAAATGCTGCGTGTCCAAGCTTGCAACAGAATTCAGGAGCTGAGTGCATTTGTGACAGACCAACAGGTAGATTTCTATACAAATCTAAAGGAAAAGACCAGCTGCATTCCAAAAAAAATAAATGCAGGTGACTTTATTTATCCAGACACCATGAACAGAGACCTCCTCTTCTTATGCAATTCACCCACAAGGCTTGACGTAATCATATTTTTAAAAACTGTTCTGTTACAGGGTCTTTAATATGATAAACATGGGGAAGGTGTATGTATTGCAGAGATGTACTGCACATTTGTTTGTTTTTTGCCCTTACATACTAATCTGGTGTGGTTTAAGTGATACAGAGGTAAAACTATTTATGTAAATACTCTGTTTAAATCTTTATAGTAATGCATAGTGTTTTGTATATCTTTGTTTTTATTTATTATTTTCCAGAACTCAAATATTACATGGACATTTTGTATCTTCAAATGCAGACAGCAGATGGAGGTCTTGGAGGTAACAGAGTGATGAATGATCACTGTGCTGCTGCTCTTTCATTGTCCAGTCAGCAGGCAGGTGGTGTGTCCTTGAAAAAGCTGTGCTGTTGCAGAGCAGGTCAACACCTAGGTGTATTTATAAAACATCTCTGCAAACATCTGACCTTTAGATTTGCAGCGCATTATGGCTACTAGATGGAATAAAGTCTGTGTAACAACAATATTGTTACTTTGTATTTATCAACGATGCTTGAAAACGTACAGTAGCTTGCAAGCATCATTTTACATAGGAGTCACTGCAACTGCTACTAGAGCACAAAGGAAGACCCAGCTGTCAAAATGACAGCTGAGTCTTGCCATAATAGCTGAACGGCCATGGCTTTGTAGAAAGACCAGGGCATATGGAGCACACCAAAGGTACTTTGATTATGTTTTTAGGGAGTGTGTCGTATGTCTAAGGTTTGCCACTGGTAAAGAGTAAATTATGCACATTATGTGTAATATGATGTCGTTCAGATATTGTTTCCATCTTAAAGTGACACTAAACTCAGTAGTTAAACCTTACAAATGCATTCAGGTACCCTAACTATTAACACAAATGTATCTTATTTGTGTATCACTCAGCTGAAGATCCTGAAACCATCTCTGAATTCATGCTGACACTGTCCTTCCTTCAGGAGGGTGGCTACTTTTGTTCTTCATGGTCCCCGTGTATGTTGTAAAGTAGCCATAGCTCCAAGCTCACACCCGTGATGGACTACAATCACAATACAAATTAGTACACAAAATGCAAGTTTGTAGTCCATCATGGGAGCGGGTTTGGAGCAGTGGCTACTTTACAACACATGCAGGGACCATGGGGAACAAAAGTAGCTACCCTCCAGAAGGAAAGACAGTGTCAGCACCAATTCAGAGATGATTTGAGGATCTGCAGCTTAGTGATACACAAATAAGATACATTTCTGTTAATAGGTGCTTAAATGCATTTTTAAGGTTTAACTACTGAATTTAGTGCCACTTAAATTCAACATAAAAAAAAGTAAATTACAGGTTATTCCAAATGAACTGAAAATATTGAATATAAATATTAAAAAAAGGTAGTGTTTTCTCTTTGGATGAACACATACATGGAGTTAAAATGCAGACCCAGACAAAGACTCTGACACGGCGAGCCAGAAAGATGATAGGCTATTAATTTGTAGTAGAATATACTAACGCTGTGACAAAGATAATAGCACCTAAATGTTCACAAGACCCAGTTTCTCCATTTGTTCAGTGAAAGTCATGAGAAAGTTAATGAGCCAGAGTCCTAACACGACAGGATACTATTAGCCTGCATTTAAAGGTTTCATAGGCTGTGGTGATAGGCATTATTAGCCAGTGTTCTGCACATTCATTAACATCTCCCTATATTAGTGTCGGAAAAAGAAAATAAAATTGCACTGATAACATAAAATTGAGGGTTAACAACCAGATGTCCTTACAGAGTAACTGTTTAGGCATTTACCTATAAATAATAAAGATGGGGCAAGAAACGAATTTAAATGATGCAACTAATTTATCATTGCTTAAATACACAGAATATAATACGATGAAGCCCTATAGTGGCATATTTGCCCATACTCCCTTATATTTATTTACAATGTTTTCTCTCAGCCTGTAATGATAAAAAGTAAAATAAACAAAACTATGTGAATGCGCCTCTTAGTGATTTATTAGTTTATCACCCTGAGGTCCCCAAATGTCTTGAATCTGGACTTTGGGCTCTAAAGCCAGATTTCCTGCATTTCTCCTCTTTCCCCACCCATGACGGGATAATCCCGTCATGAAATCGGAAGCGGCTAAATAGACTCCGGGCGGTTAGTCTGTTCAGTTTTGTAGAGCTGGCAGCCGGCTTTACAGCAGAAGCGAATCTGGCGGCTCAGCTGCAGCCAGATAGCTTCTACGATCCAGTAACCGGGACGCCCGCCCCCCCCCGCCGTGTTTCCTGGGCTCCGCTGCCCCTCCTCCGAAACCAGGACTGGCTTGCCCTTACGGGGTTAATGTGTCTCTTCCTATCAGTAATGAGAGGTTTAGAACTTGGGGTTCTCCTGGGATGCTCAAAAGGACAGAAAGAATTGTGTGCAGGTACCTCTCGGATACTAAGATTTTTCAACCCTTTGCCAACCGGTCCAGGCTGTTGTTGCAAAAAAAACATGCTGACGACCGATGATGGTTCTGGTCATGAACAAAAACAACCGATCGGTAATTGCTACCACTGCTTTTCCACTGTTACCCTCTGATCACATCTGAGGCAGATTGGTAACAGCCCCAGTGATTCAGGAGCATCACGATTGCTCCCAAATCACTTTTGATTGGCTGCAGTCAAGGCAGTGTGTTTAAACACCGCCTTAGACTGAGTGATCTTTGCCTATCTTTCTCCTCACTAGTGTGTGAGGAAGAGAAACAGAGATTAATGTTTTAGTCAGTTTGAGGGTTAGGTAGAATTAAAAAAAAGTTTGTTAGTAATGTGTTTGTCTGTAGGTCTAATAGTTTAGTAGGTAGAATGTTATTTTAAAAAAAACCAACAAATTGGCATCTGACTCTGACGGCACTGACAGTGCGCACACAATTTTAAGGCATTGATTGATGGCCCTAGAATTATTGCTCATGCTTCAACGCTCGCGGTGATATTTTTGTTCTACACGCAACCTTATTGTTATCACATAGGGGGCTAAGAAGCTCCCTATGTGATATTAAATGTACAATGACAGATCCTCTTTATGGAGACATCAGGGGTCTTTTAGACCCCTAATGTCACATAGGAACCCCCAAAGAAGCTGATGAAGCAGAGATCTGCTTCACCAGCTCCTCTCCAGCTACAGAAGCCAGAGGAATGACAGCTTAATGCATAAGGGATGTAATACACATCACTCCGGCATTTATGAGCTGAACTCCCTCCGATCTCTGTTCATAGAGCCGCCTTGTCAGTCCTAGGCCCGGCACACAGACAGCATAGCCCGGAATAGGCAGCAGCGAGGGAGCAACAGCATGCAGCAGCACAACATATAATCGATTAGACAGCTCTACAGCCACCTGAACGCTTGTATGTACACAAGCATCGCCAGCTGTTTAAATTACAGCCAGTTTCCCACTTGTGCGCACGAGCGGAAGCGGAGAAAGGACATTTTCAAATGCCCATCCACATCTTGGACGCCATCGTCTGGCCGTCTAGTTGCAATGGTCGGACGAAAGGTGGTTAACCACTTTTGGTGGGTGGACATATATACACGTCCTCCCCCTGAAGTGGTTATACCAAGAACACAGCTGCAGCCGTGTTCTTGGTACAGTAGTAAACAGCCGGCGACGGCTATTCAGGTACAAGCGATCCGCCAGCTGTGCAGCCACCCAATCAGGTACAAGCGATCCGCCAGCCTGGGCAACCGCCCAGGCTACCCTGGCCTCCACTGTCCCCCGGGTGGGCCCAAGATCTGAACAGGTCTCCCCACATCAATCAGAGAGATCAGCAAGCTTCTAGCTGCTGGTCTCTCCTCCAATGACAGGCCCAGGAAGTGATGTGTGTATTACATCACTCCCGGTGTCACTGTTTACATTCTCTGACTCCTAGAGCCAGGAGAAGAAGCTGCTGAAGCAGATTGCTGCTTCATCAGCTTCTGTGGGGTCCCTAGGTGACATTAGGGTCTGAAAGACCCCTGATGTCTCCTTAAAGAGGACCTGTCACATCATATTTGCTATTACATAGGGGGCTATGTTAGCCTATGTGATAGCAATAAAATTAAGTGTAAAAAACTTAAAACATTTAAGTAGCATATATAAAAAAAAATACTAAAAAATGCTAAAAAAGTTTTAAAGTCCCCCGCCCCCACATACAAGCACACACAAATACAAGCACACATCGGGCACATATTGCCGTGAACGCCAGAGTGAGAGCAAAAATTTCTATGGCCATCAATCACTGTTAACACTAAACTGATGAGCAGTAAAAGCTTTTTAAGTTTCACCTATTAGAAATTTGGGGTATTGTAGTTTTTTTGCGCTTTCACGGGCGCATGCAATTTTAGGGCATGTTTAGCATCTTTTTACCCAACGTGACCCCATCTCTTATATATTTTACCAAACAATTGGGTATTATATTCTGTTTCTGTGCACTAAATTTCATTTTAGTATATTTTATCCTGAAAAATACTGTTTTGATAAACCAGCAAATAAAGCGCAAATACAGTGCAACATAAAACATTGCAACTAGCATTTTTTTATTCCACGGGGCCTCTGCTTTCAAAAAACATAATTGTTGGGTGTTTTAAGCTGTTTTCTAGCCGAAAAGTCAGATTTTATCGTGTGTTAAAATAGTAAAAAATTGCTCTGGAGAGCAAGTAGTTAAAGCAATTTTCTATTTAAAATTTCAGATTTTAGCATGTATGTGCAAAGTGTTAAAACAGCAATGGTCCTTAACGTACAACATGCCCAAAACAGTCCTGTCATAAAGGGGTTAATCCATTATTTCACCTTTGATATGTTTGTATTTATACACAAAAAGAAGTCCGGTCACCAACTATGATGCAACAAAACATATAAAAGGTTAGAACTATTTTTTGTAAAATTATTTGTTACTATGCTGTGTGAATGGGAACAGAAAACATATAGGGGGGTTTTCGCAAACTTGACTGCAAAAGTGGAAATGCACTTTTTTTTTTCAAATAAATTTTTATTGAGATTTACATGGTAACAACAGGGGTACATACAGATGTCTAAAACCCACAGACGGGTCGTTATGATGCGTCAACCGTGGAAATGCACTTTAGGCGCTTCTCAAATCCCCAGTGGTACTTAGTAAGACTTTAAATACAGAGTGCAGGTATAGCTGTGCATTGTTAGACTGAATTAGGCTTTAATTCTAATTTCAATACTAAAACAATCTCTGTTTTAAACTTCACCTGTAGGTCTAAAATTTTTTATATATAAGATGAACTAGAGCCCAACTCTAGCGTTCTACCAGGTTCGATATAGCAAGGCATAGGGGTGAAATCTTAATTTTTGTAAGTAGTATTTCTCACTTTTTCCCCGTATCACCATATCAGCTGCTACCAAATGGATAACAATGCATATTTTTGCTAAATGCTGTGACGCACTACTATGGCATACACCAAGACTATTCCCACCATATAAGAAACTTAAAAAGTATATTAGCCTTTAAAAAAAAAGCATTTTTACTGACAGTGTACATGCTGTACTTATGAAACCTATATGGCAATAAAAACATTTGTTACAGCCACGATTTGACATAAGGGAGCTCTGGCCTTTACACTACATGCATTCACAATGTTGAGATACAGTATGTGACAAATCATAAACCACTTCTTTTGAGGAATGGGACTCTGGTCCCTAAGGTTATAGTTTTTGTTAGAGTTCAATATACCACTACTGTTCAAACCTTTTGTACCTTTAAACTTTTGTACACTTTCCTATAAGCAACAGATAGTTCATGTGTCCTTATATCAACAAAGATTGCTCCAGCAACCTACAATACTGTTTTGATGACGTTTGAAACTTCCAGTTAACATTTTGCATGAGATAGCATTCTCTGTATCACTGCAGATGTAACCCTTGTGATTGTACGGTATGTAACGTATACTTGGCTGTATGTGTACACCTTTTCTTAAATAAAAAATGAGTGGAATAAAAAACATTTGTTACAGTTGCAGAGGGGATCATTTACGTAACAGAATAAGCAAACAAGACAGAAAAAATCCATTTGCAAAAATAGTAAGTACTGAAACAATATTACCGTATATACTCGAGTATAAGCCGAGATTTTCAGCCCATTTTTTTGGGTGAAAAGTGCCCCCCTTGGCTTATACTCGAGTCAGCGCCAGCGCGTCTTCTTACTTACCTCGCCTAGCGTCGCGTCACTGCTGCTCGGTGTGCGGCATCCAGAGCTGTGAGAATACAGAATTGTTGTTATGTTTCCATTTTCTCTATTCACGTAAAATACTTTTAAAATGTACCTTGTTCCAATGTCCAGCCAGCTCCCATAGTCTTTAACCAGGAAGAAAAAATGCTGAAAAAGAGAACAAAACAAAACATAAAGATTTTCAGAACACATGGAGAGGCTGAATTACTAACGGCATTGAGAATGTTCACTCAAGAAGGGGTGAAGACTGAATTATCCAGTAATGTGAATAGATAATTCTTGTTTTTTTATTTGATCAGCACATGATTACATAATTGAAGTGCATCTCCACTCTTTTTTAATGAATATTTTCAACTCAGCTAGTAATACAGCTTCATAGTTTTACCACTGTCCACCTGTGTACAACAGCATCATGTTAGGTCCAAACAGAATAGGGAATCTGGTGTTTACAGGTGACATTTATAGTTATCTATGGATCTGTTCCAGGTACCTGTTAACCCCTTCATGACTGAGGCCTTTTTTCATTTTTTGTACCCATGTTATATTCCACATTTTAGGCCTAAAAATTACTTAAAACCCCCCAACATTATATATTTTCTGAATGCCAAGACCCTATAGAATAAACAGAAAAAGCCACAGACACTGGATATTGTCTGCATTTTCCTTATATATTCTTTTTTTTTCTCAGCGGGTATAAGATTTTTGAAATGATCAGGTTTTTTTTGAGTGTCAATGTTTTATGTATAATTAGTAGGGATGCACCGATACTTTTCGAGTACCAATGCCGATACTTGGCATTTTCATGAGAACTACCAGGGTTGCAGCGGTTGCAGCTGGAACCTGGCTCTGGCGCTCCACCTTTGTCCTGAAATCATTAGTCTGTATTGTTTTAGAAAAACTGTCACATGACAATAAACAAAAATGTATCATCAGTACTTGTACAAGTATCAGTACTCGTACTTGCAATCCCTTTATTTATATTTATAAAAACAAAATCTATACATTAACACAGAGATGTACAAATCCCCAGGGCTCCGTGTGCTCCTTAAAAATGACAGCTGCCTCCTAACTTTTGAATTGCTCTCTAGTCTAGTCTTGGAGCTCGAAAAGTATTGTGACTTGTACTTGTACCGAGGACTGTACTTGGTATCGGTGCATCCCTAGTAATTAGTATACTGCACTTAAAAAGAGGAATCACTTGAATGAGTAGCTACATGGGTTACAGAGGTAAAGAAAAAGTAGAAGTGGATTGATACTGCACAATACAAAGTGGGCATGAGCGACATTATGCAGGTCGGATGAAGCTGCCTAATTGATTATCTGTTAAATGTCCATAGACTTGGGTTATTTAGTTGCATATGGATGTCAAAAAGGCAACTTCAAAAGATGGAGTGGTGGTTACAATTAAAACATTAAAAGTTATAAAATACTACTCTGTCAACTAAACATTCAATAACAGCTACAATGGGAAGTACATCAGATCAGTGCACTTTTCCTCTGATTTTGTAACCAAAGGGTAAATAGAAGCTGATACCTCTAGAGAGAAGAAAATGGTCTCTTCTGCCAGGCTTGTCTGTGGCCATTGCAGTGTTTACTAGCTGCGGCACACATAGTTCTCATTAGAATCAGGCACAAGTGTTGAACAAAATACAGGGTCTGGGCAGAGTGCCCTTATTCTGGAAGCACAAATCCCATCTTTAGGTGATGTGCCCAATTCTAATGGAAGGCATGAACAACAAAACATAACAAAACAAAGTACCAACCTCTACCAGGCATGCCAGTGGAAGCCTCTTTATCATTAAAGAGACACCTGCTTCCATTTACTTTTTGGCTGCAGAGACTAGGAAGGTGCATACCCATTTTTTATTTAAATCTTTGACTACCAAGAAGTTGGTGGTATAATTCTAGGGCCATCATTTACAATTAACTCTAAACTGATAAGCTCTAAAGGTTTTTAATGAACAGCCTATGGACAATTTTGTGGTATTGTTAATCACCACTTCTTAGGGGCATGCAATTTTGAGGCTTGATATATATGGTACCTTGTTACTCGGAAAAGTCTTATCTTATAGTTGACAAAAAAAATTGAGATTATATTGTGTTTGTGTGCAATTTTTAATCTACAGACCTCTGCTTTTGGAAAAATACACTGCCTGGCCAAAAAAGTCACCACCTGGATTTAGTTATGGTATAATCTGGGGTTGCTTCAGTTGGTCAGGTCTAGGTTCAGCAGTGTTATGTCCCCCCCCAAAAAAAGCCAGCTGCCTATCTGAATATACTGAGTGACCAGGTTTTTCCATAAATAGATTTCTTCTTCTCTTTTGGCACAGGCATATTCCAAGATGACAATGCCAGGAATTATTGGGCTCAAATTGTGAAAAAGTAGTTCAGGGAGCATGAGACATAATTTTCACATATGGATTGTCCATCACAAAGTCCAGACCCCATTGAGAATCTTTGGGATGTGCTGGAGACCTACGGTCTGACTCTCCCATCATCACTACAAGAAAAATGAATTTAAGTCTGGATGGAACTTAATGATGAGACATTCCATAAGCTTATCAAAATGATGCCATGGTGAATGCATAACATAATCAAAGCTAAAGGCAATCCAACTAAATACTGGAATGTGTTACTTTTTTTTGGGCTAGGCAGAGTATATTGTTTTGGAGATTTTAAATAATTTTCAGGTCAGAATTGCTTATGTTTGCTTATGCTTGCCGCCTTTACCTTCGTAACATCTCCAAAATACGCCCCTTCTTCACCAATGAAACCGCAAAACTACTCATACACTCCCTTGTTATCTCTCGTCTTGACTATTGCAACTCCCTCCTCATTGGCCTTCCACTACACAGGCTATCCCCCCTTCAGTCTATCATGAATGCAGCTGCTAGACTCATTCACCTGACCAACCGCTTAGAGTATGCATCCCCCCTCTGTCAATTCCTCCACTGGCTTCCACTTGCCCAGAGGATAAAATTCAAAATATTAACAGACCTTGTCTCCAAATATCACCCTTACCGTCCACTCCACTCTTCCCAAGACCTCCTGCTTTCCAGCTCCCTCGTCAACTCCTCCCATACTCGCCTCCAGGACTTCTCTAGAGTCTCTCCCATCCTCTGGAACTCTTGACCCCAACCTGTCCGTCTATCTCCCACCTTGACTGCATTTAGGCGATCCATAAAGACTCATCTCTTCAGGGAAGTCTATCCCGCCTCAACCTAACCACTGAACCATCACATTCTCAAACAATTCTTCCCCACACAGCTACCTCCTCATGTATCACTTCCCCCTCCTCTTTTAGATTGTAAGCCACAGGGGCAAGGCCCTCCTTACCATCTTGTCTTGAATTGTATTGTGATTGTAATGTCTTCCTTATATTGTAAAGCGCTGCACAAACTGTTGGCGCTATATAAATACTATGTAATAATAATATGTTACTATGTATGTGAAACCTTAAAATGAATTGTGCAGGAGCTAAAGAGTTAAAAGTGCACTTGTCTTTTAGGAAGTTGATAAATGAATAATGAAGTAAAGAAGTCAGATTCTTTGTTTAATTTTTCCAGTGAATAAAAATAGAGGAATCCGGCTGCTTTGGCAACAGCTTCACTTTTGCTCCAATTCTCTTTACTGTGTTTTTTCATTTTTATTGTATTATGTTAGAAGTAACAAGAGAACGATCAACAAAAGTTCACATTAATTTTTAAGAAAACGTGGCAATGTTATAAACGCTATCCTGCTCCGCTTCCTAAGCTAAATGCATAATATTTAATACTTACTATGAAAGTATTTTCAGTTCTAACACGCTATTTACCACATGTAGTTTTTTGCCCCAAAACATACATGAATGGTTTCAGTGTTACATGTATTAATAAAAAAAATGAGGCTTGAAGCACAAGTGATGTGCAAAATATAAATAATGTATAAACAGTGTGGAAAACTGAAAATAAGTATGTTGCAATGTGGTTTTCTGAAAAATGAATAATTAGATATACACACTGAGCATTTCAATTTCTCCTTAGTAGAAGAATCTATTAATAAATCATCAGTTTGGCCGGCTGCACCTAATCCCTCACGTCCTGTTTTTAGTGAATTTTGAATCCAGACTTAGCTTTGCTCAGGTAGCTTACATTTTATATGTATAGCATCATGTGTCTGTGGGCTCAAAAGTCCCATGTATTCAATAATAAGCAGTAAACCTATTTTGTACATTCCATACTAATTGAGAAAACATGCTCTACTGCTTATATTTTTTTGCAAAAATAATCTATTAACATATTCTACATGGTAAAGTTCAGTTTATATGTACTAGAGGAAATGTGACTACCCTTTTACCAGGATACATAAATTGATAATTGTGTAAGCCATGGTTTAAGTGAATCTTTTTAAAAAAAAACTAATATTACATTGTTTACCATGTTTTAATGTTACACCCATATTTACAGTGTAACATAAAACATGGTCACATTGGCACCCCCTCTCCCCATGT
>NW_017306317.1:2112332-2165109 GCF_000935625.1 Nanorana parkeri
CCCCACTTACCTGAATTGTGGGGTTCTTCTTCCTGCAGGCTGCTTTTTTTAATCTGCACAGCTGTGCGAGGCTCCCCCCACACAGCCGCATCATCCATTCACAGATCATTTGAAAGGATCTTTGAATGGAGAAGCTACAAGTCCCATTAGCCTCCACAGCAGAGAGACTTGTAGTTCTTAATGGAGTAAGTGCAGTGACATCTTGTAGTCCATTCATACTTCCTCCCGTCTTTCCATAAACCCCTATAAATTAGCACTCAGAATGAGAACGGAAGTGTCAAAAATCTGAGCTAATCAGGACTCTACTGGTTTAAATATTGCCGTCAGCCTAACACTGCAAACATGCTTACAGCAGGGAGAAGCAGAGTGATAACCTCCTCATTGCACTGCTCTTCTTTTATTGTCCAGTAGGCAGGCTGGAGACCAAGCTGTATTAACAGAATTCCAACTGGACCTGTATAACCGCTCTCCAATCCAGTAGGATACCAGCTGTGCAACCTTATCGTAATACATAGTCACCTCTATAGAGCAAGCCCATTTTTATCAGTTCTGCTACCAAAGGGGGTTAGGTACCTTGCCCAATTCCAAGTTTTATACTCAATGTTACAGATCTTTATCAGACATTTCTTATTAAATAATGTAGAAGCCTGTTAAAAATGTAAAAAAAAAAAAGTTAAAAACATACTCATAGACCATGGCTTACACAATTTAAAACAGTTACACTTTAACGGCTCTAGCCTTCTGCAGCTGCTGAATTACCAGAATTACAAAAATCTTTTGGCAAGTAAACCTGTGATGTACTTAATAAGATTGAAAACCCGCGCTAAGGATCTAGTGATCTATCTAACTGATATAGAGCTGCTATGAACAAAATAAATTTATAGCAGCGCTAAATATCAATCAATACTGACAAATGTCGGTCGTATGTGCAAAAAAACCCAACAACAATGGAATCAATTTGAACAAATATTAATTAACATACAGTAAATAAAATTGATATAAATTAATATAACAATGTGATAAGGCCCCAACGAAAATATTGTGAACAAGTGTGATTCAAAAAGTCCCAAACGTGAAACATATAAAGTCCTTTTGAGAAAGTCCTTTGATGACAAAGCGCGTTAAGGGCAGGTCCTACTGACGGTGTTCCTGTAAACCACTGGGAGTCTGTGGAGGAGACTGTTTTGTTGCCAGCCGGACAAATAGATTTTAACACGAGTGTGTTATATTTTATTTAATACATCGTTTTTATACTGTACAATGAGTGATTCCTTCATTTTTTGAGTGATGCGAGAATGCTGCCATCTACACATTGAGAATCCGTGTCCTACTATCGATATTGGGAAGTGACTGCTTCAAACCAATTGGGAGCTCCGATTGATTTCTGATTTAGTCAAACATTTCTGGTAAGTGTTTGACTATGGGGGGCTGGTGGATAAGGAGCATGAACAATCTTTCACGGAGTGGATTTTCTTTTTTTTGCACTTATATGTTTCACGTTTGGGACTTTTTGAATCTCACTTATTTGTTCACCATATTTTTGTTCCCCTCGTTGGTGTATTATCCCATTGTAAAATTAATTTATACCAATTTTATTTATGTTAATTGATATTTGTTCAAATTTAGACCATTGTTATTGTTTTTTTGCACATATGTCTGAGATTTGTCAGGATTGATTGATATTAAGCACTGTGTGTTGTATTTTCAAAACTGTGATATACATTGCCTATCCCAAAAAAAGTCACCACCTGGATTTCGGGAAGTGTTATGATCTGGGGTTGCTTCAGTTGGTTAGGTCTAGGTTCAGCAATGCTATGTGCCCAAAAATGAGGTCAGCTGCCTGCCTGAATATATTGAATGACCAGGTTTTTCAATCAGTGGAATTCTTCTTCCCTGATGGCATGGTCATATCCCTACATGACAATGCCAGGATTTATTGGGCTTAAATTGTGAAAGAGAGGTTCAGGGAGCACGAGACATCATTTTCACACATATATTGGCCACCACAGAGTCCAGACCTTAACCCCATTGAGAATCTTTGGGATCTGCGGGAAAAGACTTTACGCAGTGGTCTGACTCTCCCATCATCACTACAAGATTTTGGTGAAAAATGAATGCAAATCTGGAAGGAAATAAATGTTGTGACATTGCATAAGCTTATGGAAACAATGCCACGATGAATGTGTGCTAGAGGGTGGTCCAATGAAATATTAGAATGTGTTACTTTTTTGGGGGGCTGGCAGTGTATGTATATTCTAGCAATGTATTTAGCTGTGTATGTATTTAGTCTACATGGAGTTTAGTTTTATTGCTATAAAGGAGAACTCCACTTTCATTAACATTAATATAGCATATACAATTGCTATGAAAAAAATGTCTTCACTAAGATACAATTTTTAGGCATTCCCTGCAATATTAATTCCAGTGAGTCTGAAAGGACCTTGTGAAAGAAACAGGAGTTTCTTCAGAACGGAACAGGGTCAAAATCTGCACCACATTTTTGTTAATGAAGATAGATCACCCAGAGCAGATTGTGTTCATTTTCAACAAAAGGGGAGTTACACTTTAACACACAGGTTCACTTTAAAAAAACTTGTTTTGCTACTGTATCATGTACTCATAAAAACTTCCCTATTTTCCCTCAAGTACAATAGCTAGTAAACAAATAGGATAGATGTTTAAATTCCCTCTGTTATGATTTATACCTTTAATAGAATCTTTCATAATAATCCACACTTATATTGGTGGAAGGTGCATTCTATTCCGATACTGTGATGCTTTAAAAAAAATGCCAGCATTTTACAGGTTGCTTTTCCTCCCTCTACAAGATTTGTCTTTTTCTGGTGTAATGTCTGCTGCATTCACACACCAAGCTAAGTTAATACCAGCATTAGCATAATCATAATCTAGAGAGGGCGCATTTAAGAAGAATTACTTATCTTTGAGACTTTTATGACTCGGTAATTGATAGGGCATGAAAACCCTGCATGTTGTGGATAAGATTCTAGCTTTTGCAGTATAATGATTTAGAGTAGAATGTTTATTTAAACAGTTTAAACCCATTGCCCCGCGGCATCCATCAGGGATTTATTTCACCAGTATCACTGAGCATTTTCTTACAGTAAGGAGCACTCTGTTAACTACCTGACAAATATCTAAAGGCAAGATTATCTACACTTTCTTTAAACGTATCAGAGCAAGAACTACTACAAAGCAAACATTTGCATATTATTGAGTTTAAATTGTACAAGAATATATTAAAGCAGAACTATGGGGTTAAAGCTTTTCCCCATAGTTCTCCTTAGGGTAACGGGAGGACACAAACTAGCGTCCTCCCGTCACCCTAAGCTCAGTATACCGCGAACTACAGCTTGCGGTATACTGAGAGGCCACAGTATACCGCGAGCTACCGCTCGCGGTATACTGAGACGCCGCAGCTGAAGCAGATCCCGACAATTATGTCTGGATCCAACCAGCTGCGTGAGTGACAGCTGGCTCTGCCTATCTGGAGGCAGAGCCAGCTGTACCCGCCCCCTCCCCCGTCCGATCCGCCAGTCAGCGCTGGCGGAGCGGAGCGGGGAGGGGGGAATCCAGCCACTGTCACGGCAGAGAGCTGTGGCAGGATCGAGAGGTGAGCGAATGGCTGTATGTGTTCGCTCACTTCTCGATCTACTGAGCCGACCTGTGACAGTCTCATTGTCACAGGTCGGCTAGAAGTATGAGGTGAGTGAAAAGCACTCACCTCATAGTCCTCCTTTAAACATAATATTTACACCTTGACTAGAGATGAGGATACTTGGAGTACATTGTCTTTGGAGAAAAATGCAAACATAACGCTTCAAAAAAAAAAAGGGCTGCTGGGTAAGAATATTTACATTAGTTTACATTGGAAATATACTGTAAATCTGTTCAGTTGGTTAGTCTGCCAGGAGATCTGGCGTACATCATATACGTGCCTGATTTAAAGTAATATTAAGCTCCCAAACTTTTTTTCAATTATAAATAAGATCAAAGAAATATATATACATTGGCCAGCAAAGTATTTCTTTACATATTTGCCCAAACACTTACAATAATTTCTTACAATGTTTCTGAACAGCTGCTTCCATGTCTCTCAGCTCAGCTTCCCTGAACTTCCTGTCTAGTACACGATCACAAAGAACAGAGCAGTTGCCAGCAGCTTTCCATTTACTAGCTTGGAGAAGGGAGAAGAAAGGAAGGAGGAAGTTGAAGGGAGGAAGGGGGATGTCAGAGACCATTCGTTAATGCGCATGTGCGGGGTCCCATTTTCCATACTATTGGAAAACGGGCACTTGCGCACATGCCACAGAAAGGCTGTGAAAAAGTGCGCCAAATGGCGCACAGGAAGTGACGCAGTGCGCTAATAGATCACACTATTTAAACCAAGCCTGCCTGTCTCAAAACTGCTGGATTGTCTTTCAGCTCCCCTGTGTTCCTGTGTTTCTTTGCCTTGTATTGCCTGACTTGTGACCTGGATTGTTCGTGACCATTCTTGTTTGCTGCCTGCCCTTGACCTTGGATCGTTTACTGGACTTTGCCTCTGCCTGACCCCTTTTGTACCTTGCCTGCCCCATCTGTGTAACCTTGATTACGGATCCTGCTCTGCTCTTCTCCCAGCAGCTGGACTCCAGCTTGCACCATGTAAATCACCACTGGCACCCGTGCCACTCACTGTCTGATTGGACACTGTCCCCAACTCCAGAGTCCTCGGGACATGATGTGCAAGGGAGGCCTCCTCACGCATTCCGTCTCCAACCAGGTATGTGACAGCGGATCAGGAAGGAGGGAAGTGACTTGTCTTGCTTTGCCTGTGTGTTTGTGTGGAGACACAACACAGCTTACTGGCACACACAAGGGTGGCTCCATAGGACTTTGCAAGGGAAAGGAGCCAATCTAAAACAGGATATCAGGCCCAGTACTCAAGGGGCAGCTGATTCTGCAGGAAACTAACACTTTAAACATCAAGCAGCAGTATTCATTGTAAGTGATTTCATCAACATTTAAAATAGCTTAAACTTTTTCTGACTTTATAATCATTTTAAAGGTTCTAATCTTCCTATGGTACAATGCTCTTAACTATAGGAGGCCCGATCCCCCTTTCAGATGTACACAGCTTCCTTCCACTCCCTTGTTATCTGTTAACCTAAGAAAGGATTTAAATTTCTGCCCATCCAGATCTGAGATTTACACAGCTCTGCCACACAGCAAAGTCTTGTCTAACAGGGAAGAGCTTTGCTAAATAACATCTACAGGTTTTGAATCTGGGCTTCTCCTGGAAGAAGTAGAACACTGATGAGCTCATCTTTCTATCACTAGTCTTAGCTGTGCTGTACAGGGGATTGCAAACTCAGGAATTCAGGCACTTAGACTGCTTGCATCTAAAATACATTTAACGTACAACTCACCCTGATTGTAGAAAAAAAAGCTCAGGAATCCTCTTAATTTAGTGCAAACTCTAATAAGTTAAATTCATTTTAAAGCCTATTTCTATAGATAAATACCAGATGATCCTGCCAGTCAATCCTCCAAACTCCTGCAGGGTGACAACTGTTTGTGGACTGCAGTAAACTGCTGTAATGCTGTCCCCCTGCACGGAGCACATTATTGTGAAGTTGTATTTTTAGCAACAAATCCACATTAAAAGATGTTAAAGCACACAAATAGCTATATCTGTCAGTCTTCTTCAGCCACTGATGAAGTAACTCACACAATTGGATTATTAAGTTACTTTGTCTCAGCACTTGGCTGAACTCTTAGGGCTAGTTCACACCAGTCCCAGTGCTTTCCAGCCCAATTAAGTGCTGCAACGCATTGGATCGAGATGTGCAGGGTCACCAGGGATGTGCAGGGTCACCAGGGATGTGCGGGATCACCGAGGATGTGCCGGGTCACCGAGGATGTGCCGGGTCACGGGGAACGCGCGGGGTCACGGGGAATGTGCGGGGTCACGGGGTACGTGCAGGGTCCGAGTGAACTTGCTGGGTCACAGGGAACGTGCTGGGTCATAGAGGATGTGCAGGGTCACCAAAGATGTGCGGGGTTGCCGGAGATGTGCGGGGTCGCCGAAGATGTGCGGGGTCGCCCATGATGTGCGGGGTCATTGGGGATGTGCAGGGTCCCTGAGGATTTAAAATGTAATGGATTTCTTTAGCAATCACAACAACCCTCCAAATGTAGTTAAAAAAATAAATAATAATCCCACGGTCACTGCACTGCCCAAGTGGTGGTACCACTATGAATATTAAGGAATGCACGTGCATGAGAGAAGCAAAGCATTGTGGGAAAAGCAGTATTTCCACTCCCTACACTGTAGTTTCCACTGTGCAAAGCAGTCTGGCAGTCATTTAAAAAAACCTGTGGAGCCTGAGAGGACAACTAAAAAAGTATGTTTATTTGTTTATATCCAGGATGTGCATATGCCGGCATCATCCACACACCGCGTACATTGCTGGCATATGTTTTTTTTTTAAAGCCTCTGCAAAAGGTGGAAATGTCCTTTAAGGAATCTAGGCCATTAAGAATTCAGGCTTTTCAGAAGGCAAAACAGGGCCCTACCTAGCACTTGCTAGGTGTACATAAGAAACATGACTGTGAATGTAAGAGCCTCATAACACTATTGTAAATGTAAGTGTATTATTTTCTTGAAGAGGCACAATAACAATTCCATCAAGAAGATGCTGTGAAAATTGTATATATTTGCAGACATTCTATAAAGTCTAGAAGGGTCACTGTCTTGGCAGATGCAGGGCAAAAAGCACATTTATTAAAACGGCCTCGTAATCGCTGGCTGGCTCTTCTGAAAGTGCAATGTGGAAAACTGCTTTTGCTTTGAAATTGCCTATCTTACTTTCGAAAATGTATTCAGAATCACTCCTTATTTACGGAAATATTTCCTTCAACCAAATTAATAAGAAATACAATTTAAGTGCCCTTCTGAACCTTTCTTCTTGCAACATTGTATTTATGGAGTGTGACTGATTACAGAATGGGAGAGAATTTATTGAAAGAGTTTCTGTTTATGCCTGTCCAATTCTGCCAAACAAACACAAATGCCTCCATGCACTAATGTTCTGAATATTGCAGAATGACTTATTGGAACACAGCCTGTTGGTTTTATTGGCACAGAGTATCTAACTGTGACTTACCAGAGACATTATGTCCGATATCACAAGAACGATGAGAAAAAGACTGAAAGGAAACAAAGTAAAATTTCATTTCAGCACAGGAAAATGATATATTTAAATACAGATCAATAAACCTTACACTTTATCAAATACTTTACCAAATACAATCATTTTAGAAGATTCCTTACAGCTTACACAGCATAAACCATAATAAAACATTTTCATTTTGAAGACCTTAGAGGACATTACTGTAAGATTTTCATTTTGAAGACCTTAGACGATATTACCGTAAGATTTTAAGGGAAAAGGCATTTTTTGCACTGAAACAAAAATCCAGACAAAACCTGTAACTCAGTAAATAACATGCCGAATGGAAAACTATTCATTTATTTGCTCTGTTTTTTTTCTTCTGTATAGGAACCAACTATCAAACACAATGTTGCCTGATTGAGCAGTGAAAATCTTTCTTTATTTGCTTAGAACTTCAGTTCTGAAAAGTCTGCAATCCTCAACTAGGAAATGATTACTAACCTTCAATACAGCTCATTATAAAATGTTGAAGTTCTTATTTGCAGACAGACTTTACTGTACCTGAACTAACATGGCAGGCATTCTGTTTCTGTATAAATGGAAAGCAGTTTCACATGGACATATAGCCAAGAGCTATGAGTAATAATGGGTAAGTGTGTATAATCAACATAGCCGATATCAAAATCACCACTGTCTAATGCTCCATGGTGGTTGTGTGCTTGTAATTCAAAGGAGGCCAGCATGGACCTTTGTGGAAGTGGATGCAGCAAAGGTGAAATTATGTAGCCATTTTATATAAGGGGGCTTACTATTTTACTCTAGATACTTAATTGGAACCCTAAAGTAACAAGGATCCCGGTCACCTATAGCCTCCTGTTTTAATGCAGCTGTAATTCAAAATCTCAGATTAAAATTCAAGCTCCATCTTAGGATATCAATGCCATTACATCAAAACAGTATTTAACTCTATACTAGTATTGTTACTGGTACAATATGTCAATTTTATTAACAGATGCAGCCCATTCCCCAAAAAGATGGCAGTCAGCTTTTAAAGGCAGCAGATAGGAAGTATAAGACAGGGAAGAGAGATTTTGTGGAGGGAAATGCAGGCAGATGAATCACAATGGGTCAAAGGCATATAGGGACGAAGGGAAATGGGCTAGGTCAGGATGAAGGGAGAAGGACAGATGGATCTTAAAAAGAGAAGAGGGGAGGAGCACAGCAAGCCAGGCTGATCAGGATAGAAAGGTTAAAAGTATAGAAGGAGGTTAAGATACATATATAAAAAAGCTCTATCACTTGCATTCTCCACTTCTGTAAATTAGGTGATACAATGGTTATTTACCTTAAAAGAGTAAACTACAATGACAGCAGAAGATGCTGGGGGGAATTTATCAAAACTGGAGCAGACAAAATCTGGAGCAGCTGTGCACAGCAACCAATCAGCTTCTCTCTTCAGTTTGTTCAGTTAAGATTTGAAAATAAAAGAGAACGGCTGATTGGTTGTCATGCACGTCTGCTCCAGTTTTGATAAATTCCCTTTGCTGTCTTTTAGGCACCATTTCTCTTTGGTGAAAAGTTCTTACAGGCAGGTGGGGAGTGGGATGACTCAATCCTCTTTGTGTGCAAATTTATAGCTTGAGCTAGTGAGCTCTGTAAACAGACTTCTTTAGCATTGCAGGCAAAGATAGCATTACAACATGTAAAAAGGAACTATGATTCCTGCCGATGTTCCTAATCACCTAGGAGTTTTGGATTTTTCTGATCACCTTTGAGTATTCCAGTATCTCCTGGTGCATTGTGAATAATATACAATAATATCAGATGATCTAACTCTTCAGCATACAATTGTATAATGCCTGATGAAGAAACCTAAAAAAAGGCCCTGAAAGCTTGCATACACAATTGGGGGGATTTATCAAAACTGGAGCAGACAAAATCTGGAGCAGTTGCCCATAGCAACCAATCAGCATCTCTCTTCAATTTGCTCAGGTAAGATTTGAAAATAAGAGAGAGAAGCTGATTGGTTGCAGTGCAAATCTGCTCCAGATTTTGTCTGCTCCTGTCTTGATAAATTCCCCTCAATGAGTTGTAGTGCACTCCACTGCAATCTACATTGACGTACGTGTGGAATGCACCGCAAAGGATCCACTAAAGTATGAATCAGCCCTTACAGTCCAAACAATTTGATGATGGTTGGTAACTTGTATTTAGAAGATGGAATGACTCTGATATATATCAAACATTAACAAGCAATGTAGTCATGCTATGTAGTATATTATTCATCTGGCCATGCAATACAGTGCTGGAAATTAATGCAGAGCTGTAGCCAATCTTTTAACATTTTTAATAAAAAAATAACAAATTCACAGCATGAGACCTGCTATTGACCTGCAGGACCCATCCTAGGGATGATGCCCTGGTTTCATCAATCCATTGTTATAGTACATGCAAATCTTTGTACTTCATATCTCTGTACATGGCACAACATATTCCATCCAATCCTGCAATTAAGAAGGATATTTAGTCAACATGCACTTTGATGTGATGTCACATTATTAACTTCTCCCTACATTTGCCTCCTCAATGAAAAAGGTATAATATAAAACTAACCCTGCATTAAATAGGTAATTACACATTGTAATTATGCAATACTTGTTTTGGCATAGAGTCTTTTTCTGCAAATATGACATTTTATAGAAAGAATAAATAATTAGCTTTTAAAATATATGCAGAACCAAGACATAAAGACATTTGTGCTGCTCCAAGCACACCAGTAGCCAGAAATGTTGCAAAAACAATGTTCTCTTATTTTGGATACAGTTCAGTTTTGGATATAAACAAAAATCTGGAAGACAGATTGTGACCGCCAAATGTATTCTTCATGTGTGTTAAATTAATTAGAAACCAAGCAATTCTAGAGCATAGCAGCTCTACCACACAGAAATGCATTAGGCAATACTAAGAAAATGTACTTCAAAAAAGTGTCTGCATAAGTTCAGCTAAATATACCCAGCATACCCTTTATGAAGATATATTATAGTTTTTTATAGTTTATTGTGGACAGCTTGTGTACAGAACAGTTAATAAGGACTGCCTTCATGAAGTAAAAAAAAAATAAAAAAAATTAAAGGGCCGGTCCACCCAAAAGTAATATCTCAGTCAGGTGATCTAGAAGGCCATAATGGCACCTATGGTTCAGTATTTATGACAGCAGTGTTAGGGAAGGCAGCACCATAACTCAAACTGCACACCTTTTGATGACTTTTACTTATTTCGTTTTCCCGTTCTGAATTATACAAGTGCAAAGGATGTTGGGAAGAGTCAGAAGGCACATTGTAGATCAGGAAACATGAAACCATCTCTCCTTGCTCTTGTTTGATGATTTATACCATTGGTAGGCAAGCTTGGCACTCCAGCTATGCTGAAATTACGTCACCATGCCACTGCCTGTGGGAGTCATGCCTGTGTCAGAGTTTTCAGCTTTATGAATATACCTGCCTGTGTTTTATTTTCATATATTAAGTCAATATTTCCCTTTTTAGCAGATGCTGAACCATAAATGTTCATTATATCTCTTGGAGGCTCCGGTGGTGAGATCTCTGCACTTGAGTCCTTTTATCTGAAAACCTGCGACAGTCATTACAGGAGGGCCTCAATCTCACTACTGTAAAGATATGCAAAAACACGCACCATTTCTAGATGAGTGGATACAGAGATCTTGCCACTGGAACCCCAAAGTTATATAAGATGCAGCAAGGTTGTCAGACAGGACCACGTCACGGTCCCCCCTAGTCGTGCCTACTGCTTTCTTTATTGAAAGTACTGCCTCTGTTACTGAATATCTCCCACTGAGAGCAGCAGTGCCTGGGAAGGTAGCACGTGAGACACAAAGGAGGATTTGTCTCAGTCAGAAAACAGATGTCCTATGCAGATCACATTTTTGATATACATATGAAAAAAAATAGTAAATACTTGGTAACATACATTGTTACACTCTATCACTCAATGTCACTTTCAGACTATCTACAAGTGTGATTTTACACAGAAACAATTGTGAGGAAAAGTGAGAGATGATGTGATCTTTGTAAACATCTCATGGTTGTATTATGGGTTTCTTTTATGGGGCTCAATTGCTTGGTAGTGGCTGCACTTCCACCTACAAGGGACCCTACAGAGGACAGGAGGGGCCCTGGAGAAGTCGATTAGAAAAAAAAAAGGTGGGGGGGCAAATGAAGAAGAGTCCAAATAAGTTTTTAAGAGCAAGAATAAAAGCATCAAAGTGCCAACAGGTTTCAGGGGAAAACACAGACCCACCTCATCAGGGCTTTAGGTGTAATTCAAAAGGGAATACCTCGGGGAATGGGCTCAGGGAAAGTTACAATGATAGTGACCTCAAATAAAAGGGCACATGCAGAAGTCAGCAATTGGGTGACTAGTTTTTCTAATTTTACACAGAGACAGCTTAATTTTGATAGCCACCCCTGCTATGCAATAAATAACGATTTCAGGCTGTAATTTTGACAGCCGGTAACTGCTGGTAATAACAGCATGGGAAGCAGAGGCAGGGGGAGAGGAGCCGAACATAGGAGATACAGTCTAGAGATATTGTTAAAGTTCCTTTTTAGAATAAATCTCCTACATTTAAAGTCCTGAAGTGGTTATTAAGGATATAACAATCTGAGATCTTAACTGTTTTTGTTTCCCAGTTCCCACTAATCAACACTGAAACCTTCCTTAGAAAAAGTGAATGTTTTTTGTTTACTCTCATCTAGGAAATATAGACCGTTACAACATCAGACATTTTGATAGTTATTCGCCTTGCTGTTAGATGCAACAAACACTGGAGGCCAGAATTCATTATTCCATTTTCATTTTTACTGGTAATTTTCATATAAGATGCTTTTCTAGTAGCCAAGATTTTGCATAATAACATAATCAAGAATAAATAACAATATGTAATGCAATTGTAGTGAGCAGTAGACAGCATAAAGGAGGAAGAACGAGGTAAATATACCACTGTAATATAATACATGTATTCAATTCTCTGTGTAGTCATCTGGATGAACACATGCATTCCAGATAAGAAAAAATGCATTAGAAATCAGTCTGGCAATGTGTACTGTTTATAAAGCTCCAGCAGAAGCTTAGATAAAGCATTCTAACAGGATATTAGGCTCTGAAGGATTCCAACCTGTAACCTCAATCTACAAGCACAAAACAGTTTCCACTGAGCCATTTCTTTAGCTGTTTGTTGGCTTCTATCTAAAATATTCCTTTCACAGCTACAGAAAAAAAGCAGAATGAGACTTTACCATATCAAATCTTTGCCCAGCCTTGATCCAAGATGCTTTCATTTTTCAGGCGTTATTTACTGGCCTTCTGTTCTGTTCCCCCAATTAACATTGTAAGGCTTTAATGTGTCCAAAAAGCTTTTTTCTTCCTTTTGGTAAACTTAATACTACAGCAACTTTCTGCTGTATCTGTGCAGTGATTGTTAGAAGTTTATGAAAGATGACTTGCAGGCCCTATTAAATACCACTAAGGTTAACATTTCTGTTGCCCTATTGAAAGCTTTTGGCAGCTCCGTTAAAGCATAGCTTTAGGAAGATTAAAAAAAAAATAACCCAGTAATGCATTCATTTAAAATGATTAAACAAATTTTAAAACAAAGCTACTATAATTCACTCTCCCGCCTTGCACTGTTCTGTCAGTCAACCTTTCTTAACTTGTTGAGAGGAGAACACAGTTGTTCTATTCTGTTTGCTGCTGCGCCTTTATTGTCCAATCAGCAGGCTGGGGTGTACTGGTGACCAGTGGGGTTACTATAGCCTTAGCAGCCCATGCAGCCTCAATAAGGCTCTGAGGTGGGAGAGTAGAGGTTAAACCTGACTATAATCTTTGTGAATTCTCCAGTGAGAGCTGATGTCATACACACAGAATTACTCTTCAGGATGATCGCTAGTCAAAACTATCTCTTGCTTTCCCTGTGTAGCAAATAGCATTTTTTTTTAAAGAATGCTAGGTGTCTATGCAGTGTATCCCAGTCCTGTCCTTTATTGCCCTCATAGCCTCTGCTGCAGCCCAGCCACCACTCTGATAGGTACCTAAAAACCGACAAGACAGCTGAAGTTTGTAGTTCTGCAAAAAAAAACCCCACAGTTTAGGGAAATTTGTGTGGGTTATTCAGAAATTGTATGCAGTTACACTAAAAACAATGTAATCAAAAAACTATTATTATTATTGTTATTTCTGATGCTACTACAACATCTTCTTTATTGACTACTAATAGATTATATCCAGTGCTTGCTGTAGTGTGAGATCTTATACCCCTAAAAAAGATCAGTTGCTGCTGAAAAGACTGGGGAGCTACTGAAGAAAAAGTTGTTAGCTAGAAAATTAAGGTTAAAAGTTAATTTTCTGCTCTGCTGCCCCTCTCTTTTCTGGTAAATTATATCCACAGCACTGGTTCTGAGTAGCATACAGACTATGCCAACATTTCTTTTCCTATATGTCCTTGATTAAGGCATGCTACAGTATATGTTGAGACTAATGATATCTTCTGTATTGTCACAGCTGATATTGCCAGATGCTACAGAGAGAGAGGTTGATAGGGGCCCTATAAAAATTTTTTTTTTACTACAGCCCTGGCAGGGGTGCCTGGATCACAAGACAGTTTTAATAAACTGTACTAACATTTGGGGGGGGGGGGGGGGGATTTTACCACACATTACCACAGTGCATAAGTGTAAATAGGTTCGAACTTATGGGAATTAAACTGATGGCTGTTTTACCTTTTTGAGGAAATCTGTGCTGAGATCTGAACAGTTTCAAAAGCACACATCACCATAATGAAGGGGATGAGAATCTGTAAAACACAGAGCAGAATATTACAGGAGAAACATCCTTTCAGAGCTTTATACAAAAGACAGGTAAATAGTCTCTAACTAGTCAATGAATGATGGGGCAAATTCTCGTTGCTCTGCATGAATAATTTAGCATATTAGATGTATTTCAAATTAATGCTGCCCTTCTTTAACATAGGTTACAAAGACACCAAATGAATACAAGAATATAAGCTCTTTTAAAGATTCTGATTAATGCATGAGAAGGCACAATTCGTGGTTCAAAGAAGGAATATCATTAAATTCATAAAGTAACAGAAACATGGCAAATAATCCTCCTATTCCAATCACTCTATAAAGACTTATTAAAAACCTCTACATATTACTTTTTTTCAGTCTCAAAGAAGTAAAAAAAAAAAAAATAGAAAGAAAACGTGACTGGCAGGAATAAAACAAGTAGGTAACTTAAATGACAAAGGCCAGTGAATGTGTTAATGGGGCATTACAGGGGGATTATAGGAGAAACATAATTGTATTTGTTATAATATATATAGAGAGAGACAGAGAGAGGCAGAGAGAGACAATATAATTATACAGGTTATGGTGCGAATGGACTAAAGCAATCAAAAAGCCTTCCAACTAATTCACATGTCTCATCCCATCACATATCCCCAAAATAAGAGGATTATTCCTCATTTCAGGACAATGGGTGCAGTCTTGCAATTCATTGCTTTATGTCCCATCAGTCAGATGCACATCTAAAACCACTGGTGCATAGTGAAAATAGTCTAATAATTTAGAGCCATTTATTCCAAACGGAGTACAGCTGTTTCAGGCTTATGGTTTTTATGAATAATAAAATATATTAATAATGAAAAATGCCCGTGAAAAAAGATTGAGTGAAACTCTATCAATAATTTGTTTTTTTTAGTTTTGGAGGAAGGATAAGAATGTCCGTCAGGTTTGTGCGGTACTCTGTGTGTCCCCATTGAAGGATTTTCCATCAATTGGATTGAAAATCTTAAGAAGAATCGGATGGCGTTTCTATTCTTCAAAAAAAAAAATATTTGGACTTCTACATTTAGGTAGATCTCTTCTAAGAGAAATGCAGGGGCTGCCATTGTTCACCATCTACTGAAAATGGTGGTTTCTATGCTTATATGCTGACTTACTGGCTTCAATGTTCTCCGCATCACTGATTTTGAATGAGTTTGCACATCAGGAAAGTCAAAATAACATTAAATGTCCTGTGTACTTGCTCTGGGTTAGTGACCCAAGGTATTGAAAGCAAAGTGGTTAGCCTTCATGTTTCTCTCAGGAAAGATTTCCTTTAAAGCTGAAATTCTCTCTCCCACCTCTCACAGTTTGAGCTCTAGTGTTTAGCAGGTTATAGGAAACTGATAGTTTTTAAATATATTTTCCTCACTTATTTTTGTTTTGTACTATTTTGTGTGTATTTATTTTATTCAAGAAAATATGAATACTTTATATTTGGCACTGGCAAGCAGTAGGTGGAGCTCAGCATTAGTTTAAAATAATGTGTGATAAAGGGACCCACTGCTCTCCTTTTCTGCAAGTAACAATGGTAGCTTCTCAATAAGTGGATGAATGTGCTCTGTCAAAAGCATTCAGAGAGTGCTGGGCTTTCTTATTTTAGGGAAAGTCAATTGTTGCATAAAATATTTGCAAAGATATGGGGGGAGGGAATTACTTTCTTACTCTCAAGGGCTGAAAATGCACTGGTTGGGGTCTGGAAGGGGGGAGTGGGTGAATATGTTCTCAATGTTTGGAGTATATCTCAAGTCTCCATTTCCTAAGCTAATAATAAAGTATCCTAACTTCATAGAGTCTTAGCAACTCACCTTCCACATCATTAATGCTCCCATCACAAATGGGTTGAACACAGTAAGGAAACAATACACGGATGCAGGGTCAAAGCTAAAGAGGAAAAATGAGAAACACAATGGGAGACAGAAATGTCACATGTCTAAAATGTTTGGCCTTAAAGGGTAAATGTACAGTACTTCCAAACAAAAGTACTGTACATCTACCCACCCTCTTAGCCACTTCTGACTCTACTCCCCTCTCACTTTGCAGCTGCTTGCTTAGCCAAATCCGACTACTGTGATGTGTGGAAACTTCCCTACCACTGGCCAAGCCTGAGCAGAGGGTCTTTATAGGCTTTTATGGGGCCTTCTACCGGGCAACTTCAGTCTTGGGAGGTGTTTCCACAAGTGTACAAGGGCTTACTGTGCACACACGGTCAGCAGTGATGAATATATGCTTTAGCAACTAAACAACGCAGGAGGACGTCTCTCAGACAATTCAGGTAACTTAGTAGCTAGGGAGGTGGGGAGGTTGTTAGTTAAGATCAGGACAGCTAAGTAAAGTGGGTACTGAAGGATAAATCTATCTTTAGGTGCAAAATACACAGGTCTTTTCTTTCAGATAAACTGATGCTCCCTAGTTTGTTCAGCCAATGACCCTTCATGGACTCTTATAGTGCCACCCCCTGAAATTGGAAACCATCGGGAGATACCCCATAGAATATAAGGGCTCACTGTGCAAGCATGATCAACAGTGTGAAGGCTGCAACTAAAGGATGTAAATGTAGTGGCAGGCTACAGCTTCCATAAATAAGCAATGGGGGAGGGGTTGGGATATTAGTTGTAATATGATTATCATAAAGCTCTCAATGAATTGCCAGCATTTTTATTTATCCTGGTTTTATCACTCCTTCCTACCTGTTAATGGATGCTATATTCCCGGTACCGAAAAAGGCTGTGACTATGAAGAATACCTATAGAAATGTGAAAGAAAATGTTTAATCAACTCAGAAAGCAGACATGGTTGCAAAGTTTTCAGGGCAATGACTAAGAATGCCACACTTAGAAGAATGCTCCATTAAAAAAGAACCACAGAAAAAAACCTATTTGCATCCAGGGAGTATGGTGGCTTGAGATCAAAGGCTTCTTCTCCTAAATATATACAAAGGGGCTTTCACTACTAAACAATCAACAGAGGAAGGATAGCTGAAAAATAAAACCAAAGAAATAGGAGGGCGCCCCTAAAGGAATCAATATAAATCTTGCAGGGTGAACAAGGTAGAAGAATTCAATGCTCACCCATACAAATTTTATATATATAGAAAAAGGGGGAAAGAGAAAGAAAGGGGCTTTGTGGTGACCACTGAGAAATACCAGGGAATTGATCCAAAAATAAGGTCAATTGATTCGTAGATATAATAAAATTTAATTTAATACACTCAATTCATAATGTCAATACATATAAATATATTAAAATTCATCCAGATAAAAAAATCATAAATAGATGTATACAACATAAATAACCTCCCTGGAGCCCACACGGAAACCATTGCTCTCATTGTGTTCATATCTTATTAAATGATTCATTGTACATAATTATTCTATATATCAATAATTCAGCCATGATTCTGTGCTTGCTCCAGTCTTCAACGTGTTTCGCCGAGGCTTCATCAGGAAGATTTGGAGAGGTTAACCTATAGTATTTGTATGGGTATGAAAGTAAATTTACAATTGTCTACATGATAATTGATATATCAGAATCATTGATATCAGCTGGCCATACATATTTATAATGCAATAAATACCATCTTAATGACTCTTTTGCCGGTGATTGAATATCCATCTGCAGGGAGTTTCCCTACCCAAACAGGAGACAGGAACATCGGGGGAGACCATCGGAACGCAAGGAAGCCAAGTATCTGTCCTGATCGTACCTATGAGGTTAAAATTAGATAATCCAGATCTCTATTCCAACAATTTCTATAACAATCCATATGTCTATAATCCAAGGAAAATAGCCTTGAACAACCAAACTGCCGTCTCCATGACAAGGTTAGGACCAAATCCCAGCAACTTAATTGATCAATACTTTTTGTAAAACTTCACTTAGTGTATAACTATTAGTGTATAACTATTATTATACACTAAGTGAAGTTTTACAAAAAGTATTGATCAATTAAGTTGCTGGGATTTGGTCCTAACCTTGCCATGGAGATGGCAGTTTGGTTGTTCAAGGCTATTTTCCTTGGATTATAGACATATGGATTGACCAATACTTTTTGTAAAACTTCACTTATTGTATAACTATTAGTGTATAACTATTATTATACACGAAGTGAAGTTTTACAAAAAGTATTGATCAATTAAGTTGCTGGGATTTGGTCCTTACCTTGTCATGGAGACGGCAGTTTGGTTGTTCTAGGCTATTTTCCTTGGATTATAGACATATGGATTGTTATAGAATTTATTATATCTACGAATCAATTGACCTTATTTTTGGATCAATTCCCTGGTATTTCTCAGTGGTCACCACAAAGCCCCTTTCTTTCTCTTTCCCCCTTTTTTTGATATATATTGTATATATAGGGGTGGTGTCCCAGTTTGTGTGATGGTTCCTAACTTCTGTAATACATTTATATATATATAGAATTTGGGGATAAATATAGAGCAGAGGCGATACCACACCCAAGGGAAAAATATAGTAATACAGCATAAATTAGGGCTTTTAAGGTATCGAAAACACCCCTGATATTGCACAAGAGTAAGTTAAAATGACATCTTTATTTTGTACAAATACACCCATACGAATAGCTGGAAGTACACCACAGCAAAATAAGATTTTGGTCTCAATCTTGTAAAGGTAAAGTCACAATTACAGAGGCACTTGTCAAATGCACACTCTTTGATCAATCTAACTGTCAGGAGGTTATAGGAAAGTATCTAACTGTAGCTGTCTGGATTGGCAATCATAACGCCAAAAGTATAGCTCATCTTGGTGTGTGGTTGTGCATGTTAGAACATCACGGTAACAGCGCTTGAAGTAAAAATCTGCTAGAACTGGAACTAGAGTAAAATCATGGAAGTCAAATCTTATAAATATATACTTTAATCCAGAGTAAAAAGAAGTTAAAAAAAACTCAACAAGTTTTGGGATTTTTAGTTAACAACTTCCTTGCAGGCCAATTTAATTGTGGGATTCCAAGCTAATGTTGTTGGCCTTTTATTTTATCTTTTTGTTATTCAAATATAGTTCTAGGTCTATTATGCCACCTCTTATTGAGGCTGGTGAGTGCTTGTCTCTGGCGTGCTTATTACTGATTGAGATCGGTATCAGCAAAGGATTGGTGGTGAACACTTGGCTGTGGGTCTCAGATACAAAATACAACATTTTTATGTTATTGACCCACAATTATTTACATAACTACAGGGCTCTGTTATATGAAAAAGTTAGTCATCCTCAGCCAAACAGAGTAAGTTAAAGAGGAACTTTACCCATATCTTCAAAACACCAGCAAAAGCTCCAAGCAGATACTTCTAGATATTTGCAGGGTTTTTATTTTTTGCATTCCTTATTTTTCTTTTCTTCCCCAGTCTTCTAACAGTGGCCATTTTTACTAAGGGCAGTTTACTAGATCTCCCTTTACTTCCGGGTACTCTGGCACATGTGACTATAATGTGTGTCCATGCACAACCTCTCAGGGGAAGAAAATGCTTTTCTCTGAGATCTCGTGAGATTACAGATGAGATTTCCCAGCAATGCTCTACTGATGGATGCCAGGATGCAACGCTTGGGCACGATTACATGAATTGTGCCAAAGTGGACCAGTAAAGTGGGAAAAAAAGAAATTGTAAGTAAAATAAAAATAAGTTTGTTTCGCTAATAAATGTAAGATGATTTCATATCAGCATGCAGAGCTGTATGCTGATGTGATTGTTAGTCAAAGGAGGATAAAGGTCCGCTTTAAAGCAGACTTGTTCAAAAACAAAATCCAGAGCAGGAAGGTTTCTCACCTTCCTGTTTGCTATTTTCTAAACTGAGTTGTGCATGCCTATAATTCTGCTATTTGCATGAGCATGAGAGCTACAACATCTTGTTGCAGGCCAATCAAGATGGGCAAACATGTTGAACCAGGAAGAATATCAAGTGAATATGTCAGTAACAGCGATGGAGTATGCAAATGTTACAACACTTTAAGGTAAGTACAGTGGAGTTTAGAGCTGCTTTTAGCTAAGTGACAGGGGGCAAATATATACATTTTATAGGGAAAACCTGCAAATTAATGATAATTTAACTGACTAAATTATAAGATTCTTGCATGAGCCCAGTCATTATAGATTATCTTTCAAACAGTTTTTGCATTCCTGTACCGTTATACAAGACCTTTTACTCAAAACTATGTTATTTTAAAGCCGATAACCCAGAAATATGATGCATTTCTTCACAATGCTAACATGGAAATGACAAATGGGTACAGACGAAGTTTATGGAACATAATTGCTGAGCAGCATAAAATAAATAGGCAGGAAGTGTCTGAAGCCGAGACTAAGAGCCTATTTTTTATGTGTGTGGATTACTCCGCTCTGCAATCTTAAGAATAACTCATTTTTTCTTTAAGAAAATAAAATAAAAAATGTTATGCCCATGACAGATCTCTTCCATCATTATTTCTCCAGCACTCCACAAAAAAGCATACCAAAAAGAAGGCTCTTCGAATGTCATCCAGATTTAGTTGTCGAAACTGAGTTATATCTGTTCTGCAGGAGAAGTCAATACTGTTAAGCTGTGAAGGAAAAAAAAGGGAAAATCAATGTCATGTGTCATCCTAGTCACCTTCAATAACATTAGATGCCCCCTTGTGGTAAGCCATGAAATGAACATGTGTCAATAATAACCAACCAGCACCAACATAACCATGCTTAAAACCGGTAGTTATGCAAATGTACATATTGCAAGACCTCCAGATGAGCACAAATCAGCACATACAACATATCATTAAAATTATTTTTTAAGATTCTGAGAAATCAAAAATAAGTAGTAAAGGAGAAAAACTTTGTGTGATCAATGTAAAAAAAATAACTTGAGAACTTCTAATGGTTTGCCGTTAAGAGCATGTAGGTGTGACCACTGTTGGAAAACCACTCTTTGGCAATAGCTAAATATGTGCAGTATTTATATAAGAATGCTTGTAGGTCAAAAACAAATGTCCAGTGTTCTTCCCAACATTCAAGCCTAAAACATTATTTGTCTGCAAGTGACTACAATTTAGTTAGACGTTACAATATTTGTTTAGACTGGGATCCTGCAGTGAATGTGCTTTCCAACCTGGTTCACCATTAGTGATTCAAAATTGTTCATTATATGTAATGACCTCTGTATGGAGAAATGCGTAAACTGTATGTATTACAGCTTCACAATATAAAGAGCAAATTCAGTAAATTTAACTAAATGAAAGTATCTTTTGCTTTATTGAAGAATTTAAAGCTGAAGTTTAGGGGTCTTTTTGTTATGCAGCCCCAGGGATAGCATAGTGGAAGGAGAGTCACAAGTCACCTGCACACATGGAGTAAGAACATACATTTTGGTTTAATTTATTAAAGTATTGCCAGTATGAAAGAGTCAAACAAAATGTGTACAATTTTCCCCTTCCTTCTCTCTCTTTCACTCATAGAAGTTGTACTATTATTTTGATGAAGGTGGATCCTGTCATTCATGTTTTCCAGACTTTCACATTGATTTCTAAACTATAAAATTGATGGTGGTGGGTCATTAAAAATGAGTTAAAATGATTAAATACTGTGAAAGTAAGTACTATTGTATTTTGGGGGAATTTTTCGGCAAATAAACTACCCCCAAATGTTGATTTCTAGATTTTAAAATAGCTAGTGGGGGGTCTTGTTAAAATTGGGCCTAGTTAAACAATATTTTGGTGGCTTTCTTTTGGCAAATACAGTAATGTTGATTTGTAGATTTTAAAATGGCTGTTCAGAATGGGGCCTATTACAAATGATTAAATACTGTGCACATAGACATTACAACATTTTGGCAGTTTTGTTTAGGCAAACTAATTATACTCTAGGGCCCCTTTCACACTAGGGTAAGATTAGGTGCCTTTATATGCATTTTTAGAGGTTTTCTAAATGCATCTAAGGATTTCCAATGGATCCATTCACACCTTGCATTTAGATGCTTTTAGATGCAGTCAGTTTAGCTGTGTTTAGGAAAAAAAGAAGTCAGGTGCATCCAGGGAACAATTTTAGCTTTTAAACGCATGTAAACACATGCAAACACGTGTAAAAGCAAGAAAATGCAAGACACGTCTATTTGCTGAAATCTCATTTGCTACTTCAATGGATTGTTTCGATGGACAAAGGAAAGTTGCATCTAAAAGCATATGTGTGTAAACCCAAGTCATGTTAAGCATCTAGAAGCATAAAAAAGCATCTAGCCTGACAGATTTTGCAGACAGATCTCTGCATAAAAATGCAAGTGGACAGTGCGAATGAGGCCTAATGCTGATTTCTAGTTTTTAACCAGTTGACATCCGCGGTGTTAAACCCCCTTCCCATCCAGGCCATTTTTCAGTATTCAGCGCTGCGGTACTTTAACTGACATTTATTCCGTCATGCAGCGCTGTACTGAAATGAATTTTATACCCTTTTTTATGGACAGATAGAGCTTTCTTTTGGTGGTATTTATTCACCACTGGGGGTTTTATTTTTTTACTATATTAAGGAAAAATTACCGAAATAAAAAAAAAAACAGTTTCCCCTATATTAAATGATAAAACATTTATTATTACCCAATTTTTTGGTAAAATATAAAAGACGGGGTCACGTCGGGTAAAAAGACACTAAACATGTCAAGCCTTAAAATTGCGTGCGCGCGCGAAACCTCAAAAAACGATAATACCCAAAATTGGCCCTAGGCGACGCTTTAAAAGCTGTTACCGCTCATCAGTTTAGTGTTATCAGTGATTGATGGCCCTAAAATGATTGCTCTCACTGCGACGTTCGCGGCGATATGTAACATGTGTAGCGCAATTGTAATTTTTGCGCGCTGGGGCACCGGACGCGTATTTACGTTTATAGGCGCGTAAACGTGGGGGTGGGGGAGTTAAACATTTTGGGGGGGTTTTTTCCCCTTTTTTTATATGTGACTTTTATTTTATTTTATTTTTTTATGTGTTACTTTTATTTTTTTTTATTTATATTTTTTTTTGCACTTATTGTTATTGCTATTATATAGGGGGATAACAACCCCCTATATAATAGCAAAGGCACACTGACAGGTCCTCTTTATGGAGATATTAGGGGTCACTAGGACCCCTAATATCACCTATGGACCCCAAAAGAAGCTGATGAAGCAGAGATCTGCTTTATCAGCTTCTTCTCTCTGGCAATAGCAGCCAGATGACTGACAGGTGAATGCGGAAGTGATGTAACACACATCACTTCTGCATTCACAGCCCTGACGGAGATCAGCAAGGAGCTGATCTCTCATCCTCCTCCTCCTGACGCCCTCGGAGCCGGTCCCGGGATCCAAGATGGGCCAGCGGATCCCGGGAATCAAGGTGAGGGGTCAGGGGGGGCTATGGACCCGCTGATCGCCTTTATGTGAAACACCCGGTACCGGGTGTTCGCATTGGACGGGTCTTTTCTGCCCGTGCGTGCCCGCTAGGGGGCGCGCGCGAGCAGAAAAAAATAACCGTCTGGAGACGGCAACCCGCAGATGCAGCAGTGCCGTCCGTCCGTTTTTTTACTACGGGCGGACGGCAAGAGGTTAAAATGGCTGGTCAAGGTCCTATTCAAAATGAGGCCTAATACAATGATTTAATAGTGCATACATAAGCACTACAATATTTTTTTTGGGGGGCGGGGGGGTTTATGCAAAATGATTACACTCTACTGCTCATTTCTAGACGTAAAAATGGCTGGTATGAGTCCTGTTCAAAATAGGGCCTAGTACAAGTGACATTCTAGTGAATGTTTTCTCTGTTCAAAAAGTGGTCTAGTCAAAGTGCTTAAATACTGTGCACACAGTCAACACAATCTTTTGATGGCTTTTTTTAGTAAACTAAATACACTCTAATGTTGAAATAAATACTGCACACACACAGTCAATTAAATATTATTTGGGGGGTTTTATTAGGGATGCACCGATATCACTTTTTCCAGACCGAGTATGAATACTCATACTTTTCCTCAGGGTACTCGCCGATACCAATTACCGATACATTTTAAGTGCTGTGTGACAGTTTTTCTAAAACAATACAGACTATTGATTTTAGGACAATTGTGAAGTGCCAGGGTCTGGTCGCAGCAGCAAACGCTGTGCCCCTGGTAGTTCTGCCACTGACTCTGAGCTGTAGAGGAACTACCAATCTCAGCAATACATTATACAGCAATGCAGAATACCATCAGCTATAGAGGACTACAAATTCCAGCAAAGCAGAACAATACCTTCAGCTATAGAGGACTACAAATCCCAGCAATACATTATACAGCAATGCCAAATGGTAACTGGCTATAGAGGACTACAAATCCCAGCATTGCATTACACAGCAATGCAGAATAATATGAAGCTACATACTCTGTGCAGCTCCGGCCTGATGTCTCCAGTGGAGGATCTCAGGAGTGCTGTGCAGGGTTTTGTATTGTCTCAAGAGGCTGTAAGAGGGCTGTGCATGGTCTCATATAGCTGTGAGGGGTCTCAGGAGGGCTGTGCAGGGTCTCAAGTGACTTTGTGGGGTCTCAGGCGGCTGTGCATGGTCTCACCAGGGCTGTGTGGGGTCTTAGGAGGCTCTAAGGGCTCTCACCCGTATCGGTACAACCCTAGTTTTATTGCAATAAATAGAATCTAAACAGCTGGTCGGTGTATGTCCTGTTGAAAATGCAGCCTAGTGAAAATGCTTAAATACTTTGCACAGTCACAACAATATTTTTGTGGCTCTTCATATCAAATAAATACACTACAATGCTGATTCTTGGATTAAAAGCTGGCTGGTGTCCCTTCTGTTATAAATGGAGTCTAATAAAAGTGCTTAAACAGTATGCATAGTCTGTAAAATGTGTATGCCTTTTTTCCTAATGCAATATAATTCTGATTACTTGCTTAAAACCTCCATGGTCCTTATCTTTAACTGTGGCATACTAAAGCTGCTGTGATATAATTTGAATCAAGTCTGTATAATAATTCAGTTTTTTTCTGTGACATATTACACTAAAATTTTCATGAAAACGTACCTAGTCTGTCCCTCTTACACTGGGGTCTACTTAAGCTGCTTACAAAGTGTGCATTAAGTCTGTCTAACCTCTGGATTTGTTTTTATATACTACACTCTAATTTGTATTTCTTACAAATTAGAGTGTAAATTTTTCAATTTTTTTCAGTGAAATAAAACGTTAAATTTGATATCTTGATTTTAAATATGCCTGTTGTCTTCATACTGTAGCAACTCACATAGTGTGCATGTACTGAACAATTTGTATGTCTTTTTTTCAGTGAAATAATAACGAGTAATTTTGAATTGTGATTTAAACCTGCCTGGTGTTTACCTCTTGAATTTCAGCCTACTAAAGATGCTTACATACTGTTAAGCAAGTCTATACAGTATTTATGTCTCTGAAATAACACACTAAAATTTGTATTTAAAATTTTAACATATTTAATATGTATAATGTTATGTATACATTTTATTTGTAATTTCAATTACAGCTTTGAACGTTGTGTCAATTAGTTCACATCAGGCAGTTGTTGCACCTCACTGCTTCCTTTGAACACCCCCCCCAAAAAAAACAAAACACTGTGCACCCAAAACACCCCACACCCATACCCCAGGTTATTAATTGTAGCTTCTGAGTCCCACATTCCCCCCACTGCGATGAACGCCCACTTATTATAATTATTATACAGGGTTTATATAGTGCCAACAGTTTGGACAGCACTTAGCAAAATAAGGGGAGACAGTACAGTTACAAGAGGATTAGAAGGACCCTGCTCATGAGGTCTTACAATCTAAAAGGAGAAACAAGTGATGCAGAATGTATAAACTGTGAGAGATAAGCTGCTTAAGGGACTAGACATACAGTTTGTAGGAGGAAGTGGGATAGACATTCCTGAAGAGGTAAGTTTTCAGGAATCGTCAGATAGATTGGGGTAGGAAATTCCATAGGATGGGAAAGGCTCTGGTGAACATGGGAGGATGTGAGGAGGGGACTAGTATTTAAAGCACATTTAGGGTAAACCTTCAAACAATGGTCCAGCATGGCCACCCAGTATTTATTAAACGTGATCTGTAAAACAGTGTGCGCCAACCCAGTGCCTAGTCTTTTACACAATGCAGCATGTGCTCCAGTAGGAACACCAGAAGGATTGTATTGCAAATCCCTACCTCATTGTGGCTCACTGTTCTATTGCCTCTTCAACGCGCTGGCTCTTCAAATGGTAACAAGATGTTGCATGCACCCTGAATCAGGAGCCACTAATGAGCCTGTCCTCCTCCTGTTCTTACATAGATATTAGTTGATGGCTCACTGCTGCTGCTGCTGCAGCCACAGCAGTATGGCCAATATTGAATTACAGCATGTGGATGTATCACATATCAGGCAGTTAGTACATAGCTTGTGTTGCTGCTGCTTTTCAACAAGACAAACATTTCCTAGGTACGAGTGCCTAAAGTGGCCTCAAACTCTTCTGGCTTGCTGCAGGACAACCTGGAAGCCAAGGTAGATAACCAGGAAGTGCTGGTTTCAGCACAGGTGCCAGGAAAGTACCCTTGCCGAAGGGTGGACAGCAGGTTGGTGCAGTTGTCACATATGACCTTGTTGGGCACAATTGGGTGTGGGGGTGAGACATCTCTTGGCCTACCCCTCAATTGAACAGCTAGGATCACTGGTTCAATCAAGGCTTCTGTCCCCCGGCATACCAGCTGCAAAACAAAGTGGAAGTGTTACCTAGTTTGTTGTTACTGCATCGGCTCTGGGGTGCTGCTTCTCCCTTGCACAATCAGAGCTCTGCTGTATATTTGACTTCAAGAGGCTGATAAGTCAAATTTAGGTACTTACACTGCTTGCATTTAAAAGATACATTTAAAGGACCCATGAATGAATACATAGCTGCATTACTTTGTGTCGTTTATATCTGTCTACAGCTTAACTTTAACTAGCGGTTCTAAGGACTCACTGTATGAGACCTCGGCGGAAGAGGTGGGAGAGGTGACTGCGCTAGAACCATCACTATGTTGCAGTACATGGAGAGGCACCACCAGCTCCATCAGTGTGCTCCGTCTTGCATCATTCCTAATCCTAGCTGCCAGCAAATGTACCCAAAGGGCTGTGAAGGATATGTCAAATACCTGCCCATGTTTGCTGGACCACAAGTCTGTTTTAACGTAGACCCAGCTGCAAACTGCCTGGTCCAGCGACATAGAGCAGATGCCAAAGAGACACCTGCCTGGTCAAGGATGCTGCTGGAGACAGCAGGGTGGGATTAGAAGACTTTAGACAAGGTTCAAACCTACACTTGTCTATAATCAGTATGGCCTTATGCTGACCCTCTTCCATGATTCATGTGCTGATTGATGTACAGATTTTCCTCCTGATTGCTTGAGGCCATTGATGTTGCAGTGGATGCAAAGGGTAAATGACGAAGAGAGGGTGTAAAATGAGGGGTAGGCTGAGAGGTAGGCAGAAGTAGTGGGGGGTAGGGTTTAAAAGGGCAGGACCTGCAATTTATGCTGCTGAACTAGTTCACAACTTGTGCAGAAGCAGCAGTGCACAGTAGAAGCCAACACTGCAGTGTTTTTTCAATTCGCTGCCTATTTAAGTGTCAGGAGAAGGGCAAAACAGGAAGTGAAGAAACATGCCCTGATATGGGAGCACAGGCAGCAGTAAAAACACATTTGCTACTTGAGGGAGGATTAGAACCTCTTTCCACATTGTACTGTCATCTGTCTCTAAGAAGAAAATTTCCTCACATTTCCTCTCCAGGTGATGGGTGTCAAGAGAGAACAGGAAAAGACAAAAAAAAATCTCCATTATAAGGAGCCAGACAGGATTTAATTTCTGACAGAAAAACCTCAATGGAAAAACAGGCAGCATTTAAAATCTCAGAGGTTCTAACCATTCCCTACCCTATTTAAACAGAATGGACTGAAAGTCTAGTTTAAAATGCTTTGCAAAAATACATTTGATTCCAATATAAACAGTGAATGTGTCTACAGCTATAGTATATACTTTTTTTGTGTGTGTTCTGTAGCATTGTAATAGTATGGTGTATCTCCCTTTGCCCTTATGCACCCAATGTATTGTTTGTACAATGTGTAAACATTTTTGGAGAGGCCCTTTACACAAATATAACTGTTTATAAAAGAGAAAGCTTACCTTAAGCTCATCCTTTTTATAATTTATAATGTTGATATTCCCTTGCTGTGTTATCTCTCCTCTGCAATTTCCTCTTTCAAAGCAATTTTTAGTCTAGTGTTATTTGATGTGCTGCACAGTAGCAGTATTATCTCCTTCAGTGGTTTGTCTCTGGTTTCTTGCAGATAGATCGGTTTTGTCAAATTTTTACAGCAAGGACTTACTAAAATGTTCAGTTTTAATTTATTTTTCCTTCTTCTTGATTGGCCTGTATCTTCTGTTTGAATGTGTTTTTTCTAAATAGATCTGGGTAGTCTGACCCATCATAATTTGCTTGACTTCTGTCTTAGGGCTTATATGCATCTCAATTGAATGCATATAAGCCCTAAGACGAGCATTTGCAGACAGCTCGGAGCTTAAAGCTCAACTACAGACAAACAGCTACATACACAGTTAAAATGCACATGATTAAACTATCTGATGCACCAAAGGATATGTAATTCTGTACAACCACTTTTGTGAACACTTTTGCCAGACAGCACATCCAGGAGAGTGACACTACCTTCTCTAGCAGAGTTAAAGGAGAAGTATGAGGTGACTGATTTCCACTCACCCTCATAGTTGGAGCCGACCTGTGACAAAGAAGCTGTCACAGGTTTGCTCTATTGATGGAGAAGTGAGCAGAAACATGCAACGATCAGCTCACTTCCCGATCATCTCCCTGCAGCGATCCTCCAGCGCTGAGTGGAGGAACGGACGGACCTGTGGGGGGGGAGGGCAGTGGGCACATCTGGCTCTGCCTCTAGATAGGCAGAGCCAGCTGTCACTCACGCAGCTAGGTGGATCTTGACAGAATAATCGGGATCCGTCCCGGCTGCGGCGCTCTCAGTATATCGTGGGCAATAGCCCACTTTATACTCAGCTTTGGGTCACGGTAGGAGGTTATTATATGTCCTCCCGTAACCCTAAAGAGAACTATGGGGAAAAACACTTACCCCATAGTTCTCTTTTAAGGAATACAATGGGTGTCACCTAATTACCACAGCATACTGACTGGATAATGAAGGAACAGCAACACATTTTTTAGGGTTCACACACATAAGTACACTTTTACTTGTACACTAACAAACATTTTCACATGTAACTAGGGATGTTCAGATACCAAGTACCGTACTCGGTACAAGTAAATGTACAGATAATTTTCCAGCTCCAGGACTAGGTAAGAGAAAAAATTAAAAAGTTAGGAGGCAGCTGTCATTTTTAAGGAGCATACGGAGCTCCTGGGATTTGTACATCCTCATTTTAATGCATTATTTTGTTTTTATAAATATATATTAGGGATGCACCAAAACCATTTTTCCAAGTACAAGTACTGATACTTGTCCAAGTACTCACAGATACAAGTACTGATACATTTTTGTTTATTGTCATGTGACAGTTTTTCTAAAACAATACAGACTAATCATTTCAGGACAGTGGTGGAGCACCAGAGCCAGGTCCCAGCTGCAACTGCTGCAACCCTGAGAGTTCTCGGGAAAATGCCAAGTATCAGCACTGGTTTCTGAACTGGTATCTGGACATTCCTACATGTAACATTTTTTAAAGCGCAATTGCAATTCTGCACAAAGCAAAACAGCATCCTTGTGTTCTATGCACAGATATCTCAACATTTTACATGTATCCGTCTTAATCATCTAACCAGATCCCTGAAGATACAAATTTGGTTTAAAGGGTGTTTGCCACTGAAAATAAGAGTGTTTGTACATGCAGCAGTTCACAAAACAGCATGATGGTTCTGTTGAGTCAGTAATTTTTCAGTATACAGCTAAACATTTTTGCTGTCAGGCTTTTTTTCATATTTTTTGCACACATGCTAAATTGCACTTTTTTTTTTAACATAAAAATGCACTTCAAACTCCAAAACATTATATAATTCCTAAAACAGAGGAGCCATAAAGTTAAAACACGGTAGCTGCAATTTTTATGTTGCAGGATATTAGTGAAAATCCGTACAGTTCAATAATTTGTAAAATGAAAAAAGATGAGAATGAGTCAAGTAAATTGACTCTAAATATGTCAAGACTTAAAAGTTCAAGTGGCCATGTAACAGCAAAAAAGGATGATATCCATAATAGCGCCTTTTTTAATACTGTGATCTTGACACTAGGCACATGGTCATGTAATTTGTCTGCTAATAATGTTGTAGTATAACTTTGGTGTATGCTGCTCATTTGCCCTTAACTGTATCCCAGAGCTACTTCCTTTCCACAACAAATAGGGCAACAGCATAACAAAAATGGAAATTGGAATATTATGTAAAAACGGAACACAGGAAAAGATTGGAACAGTGTATGCGGGATTAAAACGGTGATTGTATTCTGGCCATAACTACCAATGCTAAATGATATTGTATGTCTCATCTATTTCACTTCTGTGACTGCATTGAAAAACAGGCTTGTTGTGATTAGAAGCTTTGGAAAGGCAAAAAGCATTTATGACTATAAAGAGCACACATTTCCCTGAATATGGGATTTACAAGCTCTGTTTTTATTTCTTTCCACTTGCAATGGGAAACTTTTGCCAGGATCACTGTAAAAAAAATTGTATGTTATCAGTGTCCGCTCATATATTCTGGAAAGCACCTTGTGCTGTTACATGGCCAGGCTTCAACTGGAACAAAAAGGCTGCTTTACATCTGCACGTTACAGAGCCAGCCCTGGAAATATTTAAATGGGGATTTCAACTGTCTGAGCATTTTTATGCACTCTCTTAGTCCACCTAACATCAAACTTTAAAAAAAAAAAAAAAAAAAATGGAATATATACATGATAGGCCATAGGAATTGTAAAGTAGCCACCGCTCCAAAATCATACCAATGATGGACTCTAATCTCAATACAAATTAGTAAACTAAATGTGAGATTGGAGCAGTGACTACTTTACAACACACACAGGGACCATGGGAAACAAAAGTAGCCACCCTCCAGAAGGAAGGGCAGTGTCAGCACCAATTCAGAGATGATTTGAGGATCTACATCTGAGTGATACACAAATAAGATACATTTTTGTTAATAGATAAGGTATTTGAATGCATTTTAAAATTTAACTCCTGAGTTTAGTGTCACTTTAATATTAGGCGGGTGGTCATAATGTTATGGCTGATAGATGTATAGTGTTCTAAATGTTTTTTTACTAACTGCCCTGTAATGTGTCACAAAGGCTGCAATCTCTTCAAGGTGTGTTAATGTTTACAAAATGTTTCTATTTAATTCAGTTATATATGTAGATGGAGGCAGTCATATACTGTATGCTTATTGCCGCACAGTGACTATGCTTTATTATTGTTCTTTTTGCTCAAATAGCCTGAAACAGCTCTTTGCAGTTTGAAATAAATAGCTCTAAAATATTGAGTCTACAAATCAGTCTTATGCTACAAACCCCTGTAGCATGCCTGTTAGGAGAGGGTCATTAACCCTTTGTAAGCTCCAAGTCAGTCAAAATTCAAAAAACCAAGAAAGGGCGCAGAGAACACTGGCTAGTTAACAAAGTAGTGATGAAAAACTGAAGGTGGTGGCACTTACGTGTGAATGCCAGGATCTGGAGATGGACGGCCGGTATGGAGGATCAGGGCACTCGTGGTGTGGTGTCCGACTGTGATCGATGTATTAATCCAAGAGGTATATCCACGGGAGAGTGTAGATGAGAAGAGGGGACTTCGTCTGAAGTGCCGTGAGGGGTCTGTGCGGTGTGGGAGAGAGGCAGGGGGATCACTGTGTTATCGGCAATAGGCAGCGGGCAATGGACGGGGCTGTAACAGCCGCAGCTGTGTGTGTCTCAGCGAGCGGTAACGGTCAGATCTGCTGGGGACCATGTGTAGAAGCAGCTGGCAGAAGACGCAAGTCGAATCCAATGCCGTGTTGGAGAGGGATCATTCAGACAGGAACCGGGTGTTGGATAGGGCTGTGGCAGCCGTGGCCGCGTGTGTCAACGAGCCGTCTCTGTCGGGTCTGCTGGGGACAAGTCCATCTCCAGATCCTGGCATTCACACGTAAGTGCCACCACCTTCAGTTTTTCATCACTACTTTGTTAACTAGCCAGTGTTCTCTGCGCCCTTTCTTGGTTTTTTGAATATTTACAATCCACAGGTTCTCCTCCTGTTTTCCAGGGCTGCACACACACCTCTAAGCTAATTTGTTGCCCATCCGAGAGCGCTGTTTATATGTTTTTTCAAGTCAGTCAAAATAAAGCTTATACAGAGCTTCTTCTTTCTTCTCACTGCTCTCATGAAGAAATAATGTGGTAGGGAAGCTAAGAAAAGTAATGTATATTCAGCTGCGGGAGTTTATTGTTAGGAGAAACTGTTGCTTTGCCCTGCATGGGCAAAGGAAAGGGTCAATTAAAATGAAGATTAAACCTCTATTGCGTAGATTTGTGATGGCACTGATGACATAAAAGCCTTCTGTTTTAAGAAGATTCCGCTCTGCTCTGCTGTGCTCGCACTGGTTTATGAAAGGCTTGTGGCTTTCTTTAAGACCAATAATGCTTCAGAGTAACTGAAATTTTATTTCAGCAAACATCGACTAACAGGTAGATAGCCACTAAACACAGAAGACACAAATTACTATAAGCCTCTCCATAAAATGTTTAACAGTAAGCAAAAAAAATGTATACGTTATTTAGAAAAATCCCTCTAAGATAAACACTTAAATAATAGCTAAAACATTTTTTTTACTGAAAACTCACTACAGTTTCTCTTGAAAGTATTTACTGATCCACACGTTGATCATGGCTGCTGGCTTAAGGACTTACTAACACAGTTTTGAATAGACACATACTATTCAATAGAGACTGCCCTTCAACTCCAAATATCTAAACATTGTAAACATTTCTAAGTAAGTAAAAAAATAAATGCATATGAAGCATTTTAAGGGTCGGTTGAACAAACAACATAAGCACGTGGGCCACTTGTAACTCCTTTTTTAGGCACAATTAACCAATGATACACTGTCTTGTTAGCCCAAATATGTGTACATTTTGAGGAATCATTTAGCCACTTAATTATGTAATGTATACAACTAGCATTAACGATCTCAACTTACGATTTGCTCATTCATCTTTGCATTAAATGTTTGCTTCTCACTAGGGAATTGATCTCTGGCTAACAAAGTACTGCTATCAATCTGCATACTAACCATTAGAATCAGCTTCACACCTGTAGGGCATTATACATTCCAAATGATCATATTCCACAGAGAAGAGACAGAGCACAGAGCACTGCACCATCATAAAGGGAAAGACATCAGCTATCCAAACTATGGGTATCCCATCTTATCCCGTTTATTTTCACATGGCATTAGGCTTACTGCAAGTCAGGCACCATTTAGTATTCAACACTTTCCTCTCCAATAAAGTGACCTTTAACAGAGACTAAAAAGCCAATAATCACACAAGTCAACAAATGCATTGAATTTCTTGAAGGTGATATTTGTGCAGCCATTTGCAGTGTACTTAGAAGGACCTGTCTCCAAACAGTGGAGAATTATCAGCATGACAAAGACAAATCTCTCCCAGTGGTACTGCATGATATTTTTTAAACACAAAGCAACTATGCCACATACATCACTGTATGTCATTGTGGGGCTTTGATATGTGCATATTTTTAGTTTTTCACATTCTATTTTGTTCTAAGTATTACCTTGCCGGAAGCTGTTAGGATGAGCTCACATGCAGTTAATGCTTTGTTCCGGGAACTATTATAATTAAATTATTAAATGCTTGATGCTGATTGGGAATGAAAAGGGATTCTGCTACAGAACATCTATCTGCTAATTAAGCTCTATATTCCTTACTAAAGATGTGGGAAGTAAATACTGACCTGAAAATATACTGCATCTGATTTTAATATACAACATTAGATCTTTGTTTACATTTATACCGGCTAAAATCAACCACCTTTTTTTAAATTACAAATGACTAACCTGTAATATCTGATTAACAAAACAGCAACACTGAAGGATACTTCCATCCAAACTTTCCTACAAGCAACTGAGAAACTATAACCTAGCTAAAAATGTACATTTCTTGACATCAATGCCTACATAATATCTTTTATAATGGCATGAATTCATCACAACTGAAACTAAAGCCTTGCTAAGAAGGGCCAGTTCAGCAGAAACTTTTTTCACAGATAGATAACTTTACAGAACTGTACCTAATGATTTGTTTTCTGTTGTGAATTTTAGAGTCCAGATGTAATTCCTGTATATGTAGAAGCTTCCTTGATTCCCACTTATACTCGCCCTCCTTACCATCTTGTCTTGAATTGTATTGTGATTGTAATGTCTTCCTTATATTGTAAAGCGCTGTGCAAACAGTTAGCGCTATATAAATCCTGTATAATAATAATAATAATACTCAACTGGCTAGAAAGGTTGCAGCAATGTATGCCTCATTCATCCTTGTTCGCACAGGAGCTGCTAAACCTCCTGCATTACCAGTTCTTCCTTCAGTGTGACAGAAGCATATGATATGTCCGGGTCTCTAATAATGGTCTATTTAATTAAAAATGGAATCTCCTTTAAATTAACACTGTACTCTTCCTCAGCAAATACAAGTAACAGTAGGATTTAAAAGCAGGCACCCTGAAGAGACTACATACACTCCCATTCACCTTCAAAACTTAATATTAATTAACCAACTTCTAGACTGAAGTCGGAGTTCTGACCACCCTTGCACAATTTTGCTCATCTATTAAGTGAATGCGGGGGTAATAGTTCCCCTATTTCAAAGCTGTAGAATGTAATTGTATATTGAGCTCCTTAGGGTTATAGGCTCCCAAGCACTCTGAGAATGGAGGTGCACACAGGCCGGGGCTAGGTGCCTACTTTAAGAACCTTGTGTTAAATTAATTTGCTGAGGGTAAGTACGCTTTATAAAATGTGAGTTCAAATTATAAACAGTAAGAAATGTCTAAATGCTGATGCTAAAATTTTTTACCTTCTGTTTGAAAGAAAGGGCGTGCTTTACTAATGCCTCTTGCTCTACAAATATCCATACAAACATCAAACAGGAAAGAGCCACAGGGAAAAAGGCTTCATACCTAAATCAAGAAATGAAATGAAAACCATGACATATATGCTGTAGACTTGTATTAGTTCAAAAGGGAAAAAAAAAACCTTAACTGTATACTAGAAAAATAAATGAGCAAACAATTATTAAATACAATATTAATTTCAATTAACTGAATGCAGCATCAGTAAAACATGAAAGCCTCAGATCAATACTATATTTTACAACACCATAATATTCTGTACAAACTGATCATGATTCTAAAAAGAGGTAAGAAAATAAATTCAACTATAGAAGTTTAAAATCTATTGTGCATTCACTGAAAATGGGACATATAAGATTATTACACTTATATTCCAGATTCTCATACTGTATTATGTCTAGACCCACAAATGGAAGTTATCTTTTTATAAAACAAAGAACAAGAAATAGGCTCATTGTTGTGGTGGTGGGGATTGAACTGTATTTGGCCTAAGGTTTTCTTGATTTATGGAAGAACCAACGTGCCCGCCACCATTATACTGTATCATAAATTAGTTTTGTTGTTGCATGAGAAATCATTGATACAGAAGTAATGTCAATGTTAGAATTAGGGTTATTCAAAGATTAGGGCTTAAAAACTAAATTTAGTGTTCATGTTTAATTGAGGGCTTAGGGTTAGTGTTAGGTGAGTTTTCACCATGAGTGTGAGGGTTAATGAACAAGGCATAGGAATATGTTTTAGGTTACAATTAGTAAATTAGTAATGTTAAGCGTTATAGATTAGGGGAAGGATATGGGTTGACATTTAGTATGAATTACTGCCATACTATGGAAGTCAGTGACAATTTACAATTTCTTTGCTTTGTAAAAATCAATGTACTCCTGGGGTGATCATTTGTCCTAAGTCCCACCTTACTGTTGTATTTTAATTATGCCAGTACCAGGCATGTAATAAGGAAGAAATCAACTCAAGTCCTTAGCAGGACTCCAGACAAGGGCAGAAATACATAAGAGCCAACATTCCATATTATTAAACTGTGTTTTTACAGAACATAGAACCTTAAACATGACAGAAGGTGTAGTGTGTGTTCTTCCAACAGTATAATTGGCCATAAACAAGCAGCATGAAAACTTTATCAGTTCATTTAAGTGTGGGCAACAGATAAGCAGGCACATGTTGTACATGCGTGAACACCACCATGTTATTAATGGTAATCAAAGGAGTAAGTGGGATTCTGACAATGCTTTGTTATGGTGTTTGCATCTTGGCACCTGGCATCACTTTGTTAGTATTACATTCTTCATCTCCTGGCATTGGCAACATGGTGCCATGCATGGCTATTGAAATATATTACTTATTTTATATACATAAAAAATCAATAATTCAGAGATAACATTAAAAATAATACCCTGTGCTGAAGAGAATATAGGAGGACATAAAAGAAAGAAAAATGCTCAGGAGCCGCTGGAACAGGAACGTGGTACTAAGTAATGGTGCAACCAAGGAAAAAACTGAAAGACAGAAGATGAAAGTCAGGTTATTAGATCACATCACATTTGATTTCTTCATCCCTGCAAAACATTATGCAGATCCCAATTAAACAAAGGGTGGGCTATAAATCTCCTTGCATTCTGTTGGTTATCCTTATTTGCTTGTTCTAACCTCAGCCAAGTGGACTAAGCTGATAGAAAACATATGGGAAATCAGATAAATGCAGTAAAATTGTTTCATACCTTTCAGGGACAAGAGGACAGATCTGTCTCTTTCAATCATGCTTGCTTAGCAGCATGAGGCAAACCACATTCCATTTCATGTGATTATACCATGTTTCTACACACTAATTGCTTTGTAACTTCAAGAGAAAGGTGCGGTAAGGACACCATACTTGTCCTATGTCAGGCAAATAGGCGTTTGTTATTTTTAGAAAACCTGGTTATCACAATATGCTGGCAGAGAAACCAGGACATCAAAAGCAAAGTTTATTGCATGTTAAGATGTCATTTAAAGAGAACCTGTCTCATTCTAAATTTCAGTTTAATACACATCCAAAGGACCATAGTTGTATGTGCAGGAATGGTATGCACATTTGGTTGACTTCATGCTTTTTCTAAGGCACAAGCACTATGGGACTGTGTACCTTTGTTAACAGTAGGCACTGACAAATATCTGCAGACTACAATTCCTTAAAGCTGAGCTGCAGACAAACAGATAAGGACAATACAATAAAACTGAAATGTGTGTTTATGAACTGTCTTTTCTTCCAAAGTATTTGTGATTTTGTTCATACTTTCTCTGTCAGACCCATGTCAAACAAGTGGTCCAGTCACTAGTGACAACTTGAAAGCCACAGGATCACTAACAGACCACTCACACATTGCTAAGGAGTTGCTTCTTTGCTATCTGCACCAGCAAGATGTCGTTTCCTTACTAGTGAGTGAGATTTGGCAGGCTTCATTGCCAGGGAAGGGGCGAATGAATCGAGGTAAGTGAAATCCTCTCCTTTGAGCTAAAGCAGAACTCCAAGTAAAATGTGTATTACCATTGCAGTGGGGCTACCCCCGCATAGCAAGGGTTAAGTGCTTATTTGTGTCTAGGTTTAAAAATAACAACAATATAACCATCCACTCCTCTGAGATGGCCGCCTGTGAAAGTGCTCCCTTCCGTTTATCTTTTCCTCCGCTGCAGTGATAGTATGTCCCTTGGCGTCCTCATGTCCTATGAAAGGCGTCTAGAGCATGACGACTCAGGGACCTTAGAACATTGCAGCAGATGGGGAACGAGGTGGAAGGTACCATCTTGCTTAAGAGCAAGCTGGCTTGGAGGATTGGGTGAGTATAACTTTCTTTATTTTTGAACCTATACACAAACAAGCACTTAACCCTTTTAGGGTGGGGGTAGCCCTGCTGCAAGTGTTAATAAAAAGTTTACCTGGAATTCTGCCTAAGGGATACAGTGGTTTCCCCTTCCTACCTGCAGCCTCCTGACTGGAGAATGCAGCAGTGGTAACCCACCGATACATCATCAGATCTGCTCATTCTGTTCTCTCCTCTTTTTGTACACTTTCTGTCAGCACTTGAGAATGCAGCTGAGCCTGATTGGCGTCTGGTGCTGGCCATACAGTGGTAGATTTTCGCACAAACCTTCATATGAAAGATTTCATCATAACATTTGATAATGCCATCAGAGACTTGATGAATGCCGTTCGAAATTACATTTGCTTTTAACATTCGACTTTGGAATTAATGAAATTTCACACACAAAAAGCACATTCATTGTTAGAATTTTGTTCATTGGTATGTGCCATCCTGCTCCTTCGATTTTTTTTCACTATGGTCAAAAACGATCGTTAGTTTGATCCCATTAACTATTAGAAAATCAAATGAACTTTCTGAAAACAAAATTTTTCAAACAAAATTCTACTGGTGTATGGCCAGCTTAGTACAATTACTTGTAATTACTTTTAAGGAATACACATCTGTGAAAGAGTGCTTTATGTCTCTCTAGAATTCAGGTTTAAAGGCTCATAAAAAAAAAAAAACTTTTTGCATATAAAATCTGTGTCTGAAATAGAAACAAATGTTTTTATAGCAATAGTACTAGTGTCTATGAAAGAGTTAAAACATTTGATTGGTCTTGAATAAACAACCAATTCCTTTTTTTAAACACAAAATAGTTGTAAAGGGTATTTTTATGACCCATAAGTTCCATTTGCTTGTGGAAAGATAGGCAATGTTTAAGAAGCCTATATCAAATGGTCTCTGGCTACCAGGACCATTACAGATGTTTCAAGCCGTTAGAGACTGCAGAGAGCCTGATGTTTTCAATCCGACAGACCCTGTCTGATAGGCATTAGTGAGACTGGAGGACCTGCAAGGCACAACACTAGGCAGTGCTGCTAAATAGGAAGCAGAGCCTGTATATGTATTGATTTCCCCCTGTGTGTATGTAATTACAAATAATTCATAGGAACCAGATTTTAATACATTAACACACACAAAAATTTTTTAAATTAAGTTGATCATGTTCATATCTGTATCTAACAGGGTTATTCACAAAAGGGTGAAGAGTTTGGAGAAGGCAGGAGAAGTGAACAATCTAGGACAACAGGAAAGTGAGCTGAATAAGATAATTTTTCCAAATCAGCTATTTTGGCCTAGATTGTTCACTTCTCCTGCCTTCTCCAAACACTTCACCGTTTTGTGAATAACCCTTTAAAAATGATAAAGACATTAGCATAAAAAATAATTTATCAAATCATAATTTTGCATTAAAATAGTTAACTTGTGTCATTGCTTAAGGGCCCATTCACACGGCTGCACAGTGGTAAAATATGCGTAACTGCAACACGTTACATACAAATGAAAACATGTTGGGATCAGCACCAAAAGGAGACACCAACGCCTGAATAATTTCGTAAATAACAACCAAAGAGAATGGGGCTTTTTAGGTGACTTCTAGACAATGCAAGGAGATGCAGCTAGATATAATGACACGTAGCTCATTTCGTAATAAATACATATTTAATAAATTAATATAGATTAGTATCCTGGCTAGCAAACATTGAATTAATAAAACGTAACACAATCATTTATGACAAGACCACATTACATGTATAATCAGCATAACACCTCTAGGATCCCGTACAGATTTGCATCATGCACAATGGCAATAATTAATATCTTTTAACATTGAGTACATTATACCAATGTCCATAGTTAATTGGTCAAATATATTGTCACATATTTCATTTTGTTCCATATTTCCTCTGACAAATCTGTACTTGTCCATTCTTCGACGCGTTACGCCGTAGCTGTATCAAGCAGTTTATAGAGGTGGCCATATATCAGAGATTCCTGATGACGAGCAAATTCGCACCTAGTGGAGTTCCTCCACTCAGCCAGGAGATAAGGAGAGGTAGTGGTGGCCTGGGGGCACATCTTATGGGGTATTTCCGCTTCTTAGATATCCCGAGTCAACTTGACTCTCCAAATTCACAGGTCCCCCTCCTCCAGAATCATCCACCGCAGACACACCCGCCGTCCATAGCGTTAGCGTGTGATGTCTGCGGCCGGATCCTAGAGGTGTTATGCTGATTATACATGTAATGTGGTCTTGTCATAAATGATTGTGTTACGTTTTATAAATTCAATGTTTGCTAGCCAGGATACTAATCTATATTAATTTATTAAATATGTATTTATTACGAAATGAGCTACGTGTCATTATATCTAGCTGCATCTCCTTGCATTGTCTAGAAGTCACCTAAAAAGCCCCATTCTCTTTGGTTGTTAAACACGTTACATACGTCAAGGCGTTGTGGTGCCATTTAATTTCAATGACACCCCAAATGGTGAATGTCCACGAATGGTTGATTTTTGGGGACATTTTGGTGTCTCATTCATTAGAATAGGTTAGCTCAACACAATGTACGTGTTAATGCATGTTCTTTAACACAACACACCAAGACTCTAAGGTTTAAAGGGCCCTAAAGGGACTCATATCATGAGAGATTATGGAGACTGCCATTGCTGAACTCTCCTTTGAGAATGCTAGTTCCCTGACTTTAATGCTGATACCTTGGCTTCAATGATGTTTAAGCGGCTGATCCAGAATACATATAAAAATAATGCAATTTTCTGATACTCATTTACATCATGCTTCTTCCAGGTCTGTGATTCAAAAATACCAAGTCAAATGCTGCCAGCCATGTAACATTATTAAAAAGGAGGCCAACAATGGCAACTACCATACTTCTCTCATGACACTTTAATACATTTAATACTATTGCTCTTAACTTCAGTTACATGCTATACACTTTATAAAATGATTCTCAAAATAATGATTGTGAATTAATTTCCTGGAATGCACATACACTAGGCTCAATTCACAAAGCTTTAACAAGGAGAAGGCTCTTTATTTTAGCCATGTGACTGTAATGTTTAAGTTTCATCTGTAAACAACTGTCACTTTTTGACAATAAAGATTGTTCTTCTTGTGTGTTAGCTTTGTGAATTGAGCTCACTGTTTGCTTCTGTGTTATCCAGCTACTGTAAATACAGAGATGTGTATACTATTTCCATAAATTATTTCCTTCCTCTTCTATGATGCACATTACTTACTTTTTTCTAAAGTAATCATGATATAAACCAACATAAAACTATGGGAATGAGAATGACATGTTTTACTCTTTGATGTAGTCTGTTTACAGACAAAGCACTTTTTTGCCTAAAATGAACTTTTGCATTCCCTAAGCATATTAATATAGCAGTAGCGTCCTAACGCACTACCATCAGCTGTTAAAAACACTTTTCTCTGTCCCACAAAATGTTCAAACTAAGCAGCGCTGTTAATGACAAAAGTCAAAAACTAAGCCATCATATCCTTTTCTAACCACTCTACCTGACCACTGTCACATGACCGCTATGTGGGGAGCAGAGGTGATTGTGACAGCAAGGGCATAGATATACTTGACGTACAGGCTGATTGACAGTCTGGCTTCCCTTGTTCCATGCTGTGCGAGAGGCAAGACAGCAGTGCCCAAGAGAAAAAAAACTGGGTCTCAGGGGACAGACTGAAGCAGAGTTTTTGTTCTCTGATTATGTACCAGTGAGTTTGTCATAAGCTGAACAGTTCATATTTGGCAGCAGTTTCTAAAAATAATGGCAGAGAAAAGGGCTGCTCTAGCACAGCTGTGCACTACACAGATATATCAGCACATCTTTAGTACCTAAAGTATTATTACGCACTGTTTTTATTAAATTTGCAACTCTGCAGCCAATGCGTATCTTGGAGCAGCAGATTCAGCCCATACTATACAACAACATTGAATGTCAGAAATGCCATCAAGCCACAAGTAGATGGATGTAAATAAGTAAAATGTACACACTATATAGATGTTGGAAAGAAAATTTAACACATCTACATTAAGTTGAACAAAGCTTTGTTAAAGCCCATATGTATTATATAGCAAGCAAGGTTTTCAAATGTCTAATAAAAAAGAGCTTCAGATTTTACAGAAAGGTAAACACAGAAGCATGGTTCATTGATTTAAAGAAATGTGAGTTGTCTGGCTGTCATGCCAGACTTTAAACACATTGCATTTTCAGCAGCAGGTTGTAAGAAGAATAGTGTTATTATTCCGTGCCCTTATATCTGTGCCTCTGTACATACACTAAAATTCTCTCCATGCACGGTGAACAGAACCCCGCTATTTGCCACTACACACACAAAAAGGTGCTTCATCCCAAGCGGCATCCAGTATGGGCCTTTAAACAGTTGCATCTCATATAGTTCCTCCAGGGCTCTGTTTCTAACCAGAGATCTTGTTCCTGTGCAGATGAGAGTCCTGACCATCCTTTCTATCAGCAGGAGCCATCCAAAGTCTCTCTATATACTAGAATTACTTGCAAAGGATCATTATTTAGCATAAGTGCTAACAAAATCATTGCAGCAATATAATGATAATCAAATACCATTGCTGCCAAGGAGTCTATGGTATGGTAGTAATTCTACTTAAGGGGCATCTAAATCCAAGAACAAAAAATATATATATTGCAGCTTTCCAGTCCATAGACGGGATGGCTACATTATTTTTCTTCTTTTCCATCTTTTTTCCACCCAGTGATCCTGCCAAACTTTCTGTCCTAGTGTGACAAAGCCCACTCACTAGACTTTATCTATGGAGAGCGGTGTTGCCACCCCAAGGACAGACATTATTTTAGGACTGCAGAACATTTCCCCCCTCTTCTTCATAACATAGTGGGAGGTCTTTTGTAGTCCACAAACATAGCTCAGAACAGTGCTAAGTGACAACAGACAGTAAAAGGCACCACAGGTAGAGAGCACATGAAATCAGAAACAAGATTTCTAGAAAGATCAACAGGTACTGTTTTTACAAAACGCTATCAATGGCATATCTAATGGACCAAAAGGGAGCAAAAATAAACAAGTTTTCGAGAAAAGTATTACATTCTTTCCCTTCACTCCCATATGGCATCATCTTCCCCAACAACAAGCCAATATCTGCAGTTCTGCTCATAGATAAGAGGTAAAACTTTCAAATATTCTTCAAATCTACAGTGGATTTTAATGAGCTGAGAGCTATAAATCAATTAATAGTGCAAAAATTATTTCCTGAAAAAACTTTAATATGCCATAATAATTCTAAATTATTCTACAACTCTTCGTCAGACAGACCTGCATGAAAGAGATAGGAATTAAAGGTTTCAAGGGCTTATCAGAATATAAGAGATACCATTGTGAGTAGGAAGAGAGATATTTTCCTGCACACAGCTGTCATCCTATCAATTGGCATATTGAAAAGTAACATAGGCAGCCTCCTCAGCCGCTTGCCAACCTGAAATGGCTGATAAACTAAAGTGAATCCTTCTACGCTGTGCAGGCTAATATGATGTGAAACATCTGAATCTTAGCATATGATCAAGCAGAATATAGACATTTATATGTTCCTCTTCTGTTTGCAGAAAATAATATTTGTTACATTATACAGTGCATTACTTCAAAGTAAATAAAACATTGGAATGTTAAAGTATAATTAAAGTCCCTCTTATTTTGGCATATATCTACTGCTAGCAAGCAGTAGATTTTATGCCCCATGATTTAAAAAAAACAAAATTAGGCAAATACCTAATTACTTATCTGTTCCAGCACAGCTCGCTCCTGGCTCCCGAACAGCTGTGAAGAAGTGTGCTGGTGCATGCGCAGTACAGGGGAGGGGGAGAAAACACACTGAAGCTCAACAGACGTAGCTGGGCAGCCGGGAGCATGCACGGCAGAACTGTGGGACACGAGGAGTCTGCAGTGGATCAGAGAACGGCACCAGCGCTGGAGGGACTGTCGAAAACGAGTGGAAGGAAGAAGATGATCGCAGCAAGAGGCCTCAAATAAGGTAAGTGCTTACAGCAGCAATGGGGGGAGAGGGGTGTTGCCTTTAATGTCACTTTGATATTTTATTGTTAATAGCGACTAAAAAATGTCATTGTTTTTCATTTACAAATGTTTTATTGAATAATATTTTTGACTTTTAGCTTCAAACAGTAGAGCTTTAAGGACACATCCGCTCGCTGAAATCTTCATTTAAGGGCTTCCTTGGCCACTTTTTTTAAAAGAAAGTAAAAAAAAAAACCAATGCAGTTATCCTCACAGGGGTTCTTCAGCATCTCTTGTCAACGCTACATATGCACATCCAGCCAGCCTCCAGATCATGCTAACCTGCACATTTGGTTTTGTAACCCGCAGCTTCCTGCTGCACTGGACTCCACTCTGAGTCCTGGGTGGAGGCCTCCCGTCTCCCAGGTGGAGCCCTGAACACTAGCCAGCAGCCTTTTCATAAGGTTTGTGCACAGGTGCACAATCATTTAGTGCTAGTCACTCTTAAATAGTGATGGGCTCGGGTGTGTTCGCAGCTCCACGTGCCGAGCCCGCTCGGAAGCTCTCTGCGCCACAGTGCCAATCACAGGTACTGAGACATTATCCTGGTCCGCAGCTGAAGAGATCAGGAAATGTCTCAGTACCTGTGATTGGCGCTGCGGCGCTGTTAGCTTCCTGGCGGGCTCAGCACATGGAGCTGCGAACACGCCCGAGCCCGTCACTACTCTTAAACCACAGACCCAGGAATGGAGATTTCATCCCTCCCAGGTCTCTTTGAAATCTCCCGGCTCCAGGATCCCAAGCCAAATCTAGAAGGGCTGGAACAAAATGTCAAGCCAGCTCTTTCCTGGTAAAAGTATTTGCTTTCTGGAACCGCTCAGCCCCTCTGCCTGAGAGTCCTGGGTGACTATTTTGCCAAATTACAGAGTGGCATTGTCACTCACTGCCACATATTACATTACATGGATGAAATGTATGACAGGAACCTATGTAGATAAATTAGTTGACCAGATCAGGTAACAGGCAAACCCAGCACCAGCCGCTTCCTGGCATGGTGATTAAATACACCTTGGATCAAGGGAGACGCCCAGGACTATTTCAGACAGCATGTGAAAAACTGCTGTATTCAAAGTTCGCCATAGGAAGAAGGGAGACCCAATCATCCCGTGCCACAGACACAAAAAAAACACCTGAAGTATAGTTCCAGGGTTTGGTTGGTGTGTTCAGTCTGGCCATTACCTTGCATGTGGTATTTAGAGGACAGAGAGGATTGCATCTTTAATTTCTTACATATTTCTTGCCAAAACTTTGAGATAAACTGTACCCCACTGTTGGATACAATATCATCTGGAACACCATGAAGCCTCACCATCTCTTTAATGAAGGTGCTGGCCAACACCGCAGCAGAGGGAGTACCCATCATAGGAAGGAAGTTGAGCCACCATGGTGAGCTGATCAACCACTATAAAGGATGGAGTTGTGACCCTCAGAAGGCAGGAGCTCCACAATAAACTCCATGGACAGCATGTTCAATGGGCAAGTCAGGATAGGAAGAGGCTAGAAAACACCCAGGGGCTTGGATCTAAAACGTTTGCCATGGGCACATGTAGAGCAGGAGGAAACAAAGGACTTGCAATCTTTAGCGAGGTGTGGCCACCAGAAGGTCCTTCAGAGCATTTCCCTGGATGCGGCTGGTGCTTAAATACACCTTGGATCAGGGGACACACCCAGCATCAATTCAGGAAGATGCATTATTCCTGGCAGGGATTCTGGGAGCACTAATAAGGGTACTAGCTGAAATTCTGAAAGTGCCATTGGAAATCCTGGCAGGGATTCTGCTAACATCATTAGCAATGCTGGCAGACCTAGAGGTACCATAACAAGTGGCAACTTTTCCTCAGGGTTACCAGGAAGCATCAGAGAATAGAGCTTGTGGTTCATAAAAATAAGAGTTGAATTTAGTTTGTAGAACATCCTTCTTAAAAGGAAAGCCCCTAATAATAATAAAAAAAATGAGCACAAATATCACATTTGTAATTGTCACAGTTAGGCCATGAAAACATAAATTACATGTTGTTAGTCTATCAAAGTCCTCTACCTGCATTCAGAATAAAATCATTGTGTTTTGAACAGATTAAGGATTTTCACAGATTGTTACAGGCCAGTGTAAAATTATTATGCCTTATCTCCAAGTGTCCACTGTGGGAACCTGGTTTTGGAATTCTGGAACTTGCAGCAAGTGTGTTAGACCCCCATATTTAACCATCCTCTAAATCTCACTTGGTATGAAGCCTGCTCCATAACCCCTGTGTTTTGAACTTGCCTGAACTTTAGAAGATAGATGCCAAAAGGAAAAGGGTAGGCAACTGCTTTTTATACATATTCTTGTAAACGATATATTTATTTAACATTTATGAAACACTTGATCTATTACATGAAACGTAGTCTTGGAATAGAAATAAAAATGATTATTATATCACCCTAGATATTTGTTTATCAATAAACAGATATCTGGCCTAATTATATTACCTGCCATTGTTTGTAACATAGGTATGGTTTCAATATATTAAAATGGTCTACATATGAAGAATAACACTTATCCTGCGTTCTTTTCAGCATGGAAAAAATGGATTGCACACCCCTATTGCAATGTCTGATTTCTCCTGTTTCAGGGTACACAACTGGTCTACACCTTACTTTCCCCCTATTCATCTTCTCTCCCCCTCTTGCCCCCCCCCTCCAAGTTCATTACGAAAGAAAAACGTACTGAGATATTTAGCTTTGATACGGCATAATACTCTATGTATGTTTCTTTTACTGTTAACACTACTACTGACTGGTTAATGTTTCATACACCTGTGAGTATTTTCTTTTTGTTACTTACCAAATGTTGACTTGCTGTATTAGATGACCCGACTTCAATAAAGAAAAATTGATAAAAATGGTCTACATACCTACTATTAACCAACTCAATATCTGGTTTAGCAGTGGCAGTCCATGCTTAGCAGCTAGGCTGGAGTGAGTGGTGTTCACAATCCATATAGAAACTGCAAGGCTCAGCATCTATAAAACAAACAGTTAATTGCAGTGACAGCACACAAAGTAGACACAGATCAGTAACTAAAAAAAGAAAACAAAATCACATTTTCTTTATCAAGAACAAGCTCCTATCTGACATTAGCATTTACTACATTAATAAATAGAAACAAAACTAGTGTCAGAGCAGGATTTTAGTATTTTGCAGGCTTTTTCTGGTCTGTTGCTAACTCTTATTTATAGTCTTGCATAAACATTGAGGATTCTGTGATAATATTGTATTTGACTTACCTGGCCTACTTTCCAGGCATTACATTTACAACATGCCAATCTAAACAAATGCAGTTAGACAGGATTCTTTATTAATGTAACACTTAAATACTGCACATTTTATGATAAGGAATTCAATTGGGGGGATGGAGAATACTGACTACTATAGTAAAACTGAAAAAATCTTGACCAAAGGAATCTGAAAGTTTACGAATTTTGCATGCCTAAACAGCAGTTTAAAGGGAATTTGAAGAAGTATTGATTCTACCTTCCAGATCAGTTGGTTATTCCTTGAGTGTTATAACTAATGAAAACCTCTTTTGGCTTTCTTATATGGTAATTTTATGGCAATGCCCTCCCCATCTTTTGCAATCACTGCATTTATTAATTTGATTTACTTTCTATTGACAAAAAAACAAACAAATTTGGTTAAAGTAGAAGTATTGGGAGAGTAAAATATACTCTCCCCAATACTTTGGGTCATTGTGAGACACTGATCCCCACAGGGATTCCCCCCTCCCCTCTCTGTCCTACAGCGCTCATTCATTAGAGAGGCAGACAAGGGAAGGATGGGCACAGCAAGCCCTGGCTATAGAGAGGCAGAGCCAGCTGTCAATCAGGCAGCCTGGTGGATCTCAACAATATTGTGGGGATCCATCCCGGCTGCAGCGTGGTACTGCCAAGTTCGTCCAGCATACCCTAGAACTGTTAAATTGTATCTCTTGTATATTTAGACCCTGAATTATAACTAGATCCCCTAAGTAAAAATCCCAATCATTTCACAAAAAGGAGTATTGCATACATGCATTAGGCACTAGCACTGAAGTAATTTGATTAAGGGATTTGATTCACACCAATGGATTTCAAAATGATGCTTCAAATGTTACACAAAAGCTTTCTCCTTGACCCAATACCCAAAATAAAATGATTTCTTGTGTTACACTGTGGGGTTGATTTACTTTGCACATTAAATTTTCACTTAACTTAGAGAATGGGGTAACAATCACCCAATCATAGGCAAGGAAAATGTTTTTAAAAAAATGGATTTTTAATAACACATGATTGGATCAGCAAAGCTTCATCTAAATCACTAAGTTAAGTAAATTTTCAATTTGCAAAGTGAACATGCTCTAATCCTTTGGTACATCAACCCCTATGTCTTTAAATACCGAAATAATCATGTACATGCTTATTAAAAACATTACAGTACTTTGGCAAAACCATAAATATATATTTTAAACTAGTAGTAGTAGAAACATTAGTTGTTTACAATGTTTCTGTGCTCTTTCTGTGCCACTAACTGCATTTACCAAGATACATTTTTTTCTTATTTGTTGAATCCTGAATGTCTTCAGGTTTGCACATACAGAACATGAATTAAGAGGAAGACGCTGCCTCTGGCTGTAAATTGCACAGCACATGCTAAAAATGGGATTTTCAGGTCAAGTCCTTGGAGGGTTACACAGAAGCAAATCTATTTTGTGTCTGATTTCATGGGAACCTTTGCAACAGCTGCAGAAGTTTAAAAGCAATTAATAAAGTTAGTCCTTCCATCTCTCAAAGGCAAATATATGACACCATTACTAAATGCAGCATAATCTCTGCAATCTATTTTCAAAGATTGCTAACCCTGCCTGTTTTGAAGAAGCTCTTTAAAACTATTTTTTAGAAATTAGGTGATGCAGGGAACATAGGCAAAGTGTTAAATTTCTTTACTCCTGAGGCAAAATGGTCAAAATGTCAAATTCAAAAGTGAGAAAAATGTCAGTAATGATTCAATAACACCTCATTATAAGCAACTGATTAACACAACTCTCTGGTATTCCCTGATCAATTACAATGAGTTTCAAATTATCATACTAATTTTCATTTTGCAATTCTACTTAACAGCAAGTGTAAGTAATACAATGTGAAATATGGAGCTCTTGGGCATACATCAGCAGGGGAGAACTAAAAGCTTTGAATTTTGAAAGTCAGTCATATGCTGGACAGCTTCAGATGTCTTTGTCAATAACCCACTTAATTAAAAAAAAAAAAACTTCCTCATTTTTTTCCATCATCTTTCTGTATCATCACTATGAACCTTGAATTGAGAGGTTCCAGTTGAAATGGAATGGGTATGTTTTAATGATAAATACCAAACCAAAAAATGGGGCTTTTAAGGTGACTGGTGAACAATGCAAGGAGATACTGCTAGACATAATAACACGTAGCTCATTTTTATATAATAAAATTCATATTTAATAGTGTAATTTCATGATTAGCAAAAATTGTATATAAAACCATGAATAAAACCACTCATCTAAAAACAGGACCATATTACATAGACACGGTATGTCACCTCTTAGGAAGCTGTAGGGATTTTGAGCAATGATTCATATTCTTGGCATTGAGTTTATTACAAAAATGTCCATAATTGATTAGATCAGTCAACATATTGATACATATTTCCAAATACATCCAAAAAATCTGTACTTTTCCATTCTTTGACGCGTTTCGCCATAGCTTTGTCAAGAAGTTTATAGAGGTGGCCTGTAGAATCAATATGAATATTATAATGAGCATTTTTTCAGTTGGGCCACTCCCACACTTCGGATGCGCTATATATAGGGTGCATATGCGGACCTAGTGCTCGCCCTGGCTGCATACGTCACATGCCGACGAATTGGACGGTGTGTGTGTCTGCGGTGGGAAAACTCTAGAGGACGGGAGACTCGGGGAATTGGAAAGAGAGAAGTTGGCTCTGGATACTTAAGGAGTTTGAACATGTTACAAGGTACCCAATCGTTCTCATGGGTTTTGTGTTTTCTTATCTATTATTAGATCTGGTTATATACTAATGAGGACTACTTTTGACAGTCCTAGATACACTAGAGAATAGGATTCTCTGGATTAATGGATGGTCTAGGAAGGAAGCGAAATAGATTAGATAAGTTCAATTGACTTACTTGGATACTGCTATGGATATGGAAGTATCTATTGTTAAGGCTATTTGTATCAAACCTCAGATGTTCTCTATATTCACTGACCTAGTAAGGTTCAGAGAGCTGTTTCATTTTGTTTTATTGGGTTAGATATGTTATCTTGTATGCACATGAAGGTATACTTAGAAGAGTATCGGACTATGATATCATTTAATTTTATAGGTTGAGAAAGGACAGTCATAGGAACTTCCCCTTCCCTTCAGCCCCCGAGTTATCCCTGCCCCTCTTCTTCTCCTGGCTGAGTGGAGGGACTCCGCTAGATGTGAATCTGCTTGTCATCAGAAATCCTATATATGGTATTTATTTATTTATTGATCTATCTAAGTAATTGTTATGTATGGTTAGTTATTTATAATTACTTGAATGCTCATTATAATATTCATATAGATTCTACAGGCCACCTCTATAAACGTCTTGACAAAGCTACGGTGAAACGCGTCGAAGAATAGAAAAGTGCAGATTTTTTGGATGGAATATGTGAAAATATGGAAATATGTATCAATATGTTGACTGATCTAATCAATTATGGAAATTTTTTGTAATTAACTCAATGCTAAGAATATGAATCATTGCTCAAAATCTGTACGGCTTCCTAAGAGGTGACATACAATATCTATGTAATATGGTCCTGTTTTTAGATGAGTGGTTTAATTTATGGTTTTATCTACAATTTTTGCTAATCATGAAATTACCCTATTAAATATGAATTTTATTATATAAAAAAGAGCTATGTGTTATTATGTCTGGCTGTATCTCCTTGCATTGTTCACGAGTCACCTTAAAAGCCACATTTTTTGGGTTTGGTATTTATTAGGGATGCACCGATACCACTTTTTTAAGGCCGAGTACGAGTACCGATACTTTTTTCCAAGTACTCGCCGATACCAATTACCGATACTTTTTCTTAAAGGGACAGGTCACATTTTTTCTAAAGCAATACAAAATCATGATTTTAGGTCAGTTTCTTAATATTATGAAGAACATGAACACTCTGTACTGTGGCACAGCTATATCCAATTCTGCATACCTGGCTTTATATTAGAAGAACTTTATAATATAAAGCCAGGTATGCAGAATTGGCTACAGCTGTTCCACACTATACAATAATACACTGTTCTGGGGTCTGGACATGTGGTAATCTATTTTCCCCACTAGGGGGATACAAGCCTTAGTTAGCAATGGCATGATAAATATTCATTTCATTATTCAATGTCTTTTTTTTATGTTATAACATTTATAATATAAAAAAAAGACATTGAATAATGAAATGAATATTTATCATGCCATTGCTAACTAAGGCTTGTATCCCCCTAGTGGTCAAAATAGATGAGCACATGTCCAGACTGCAGACCAGAACACAGTGTGGCACAGCTACAGCCAATTCTGTATAACTGGCTTTATATTATTATTACATTTTCTTATAATATAAAGCCAGGTATGCAGAATTGGCTGAGCCCCATGAGGTGTGTCAGTACTAACCTGCTGTGTCGTCTTCTCCGTCTGCTTCAGCCACTCCGTGTCACAGCCTAGTCATCTGCTCCAGTGGCGTAACCAGAGTTATGGGCGCCCGGGGCAGAAATTGTTTTTCGCCCCCCCCATATTATATAAACATCCACTAGAACTGTACCCCCCACCCCCACACATATATATCAGCTAAGGAACTACAAGTCCAAGCATGCCATCATTGTCCCTGTACACCCCCCCACACACACACATATCTCCCAGGGAATGGCAATATCTGGTTGTTGTACAGGGGCAATGAGGGCATGCTGGGACTTGTAGTTCCCTAGCTGATATGTTATGAAGCTGTATTCTACCTGAAAGTACTACAATGCCATTATAGAACTAAGAATAGAACATAAAATAAAACTTTTTTTTCTTCTTCTAATACTCACCTGATTCCTGGATCCACCAACAAGCGCAGCCTCCCGTCTCCCATGCTGTTAGAAGTTGCATACAGCGTGTGCTGGTTACTACTTAAACCGACGCACGCAGTGTGCAGCTTCTGGGAAGATACGCTATTAGCATAGCGATGAAGCCGGCTGCGCATTTTGCATCACTCATGCTATGCTGATAGCGTATCTTCTTAGAAGCTGCACACTGCGCGCACCGGTTTAAGTAGTAACCAGCACACGCTGTATGCAACTTCTAACAGCATGGGAGACGGGAGGCTGCGCTTGTTGGTGGATCCAGGAATCAGGTGAGTATTAGAAGAAGAAAAAAAAGTTTTATTTTATGTTCCCGGGGACATTTAAAAATGCCCCCGGATTTTATTTTTAAAAAATGTGTCACCTTACCTTAGCCTGGTGGTCAGTGGGGGCTTCCTGGACCCTGGTTGTGGG
>NW_017306317.1:2165804-2206192 GCF_000935625.1 Nanorana parkeri
TTCTGACCTCTTCTCCCGCTGATTGGCCGATTGGATGATGACAGGCTTCCTCACCAGTCACTCCTGACTGGTGAGGAAGCCTGTCAATCATCCAATCGGCCAATCAGCGGGAGAGGTCAGAATGAAGCAGATGACAGAGGAGGTCGCGGCCATCTTGCTTGATTGAAGACGCGATGGAGGTCCTGTGTGCGGCGGATCCGTGTCCCTGAAGATGGCGGACGCGGCACAGGTACTCGTTTTATGTTTTGGAGTATTTGCACGAGTACGAGTACTCATGCAAATACTCGGTATCGCGGCTGATACTGATGCTTGTATCGGTATCGGTGCATCCCTAGTATTTATGATTATATATAGGGGTTGGTGTCTCTGTTGCTGATCCCAATATTTGTTCCTATGTTATAATGATGACACCTGCTGGGTAACTCAACCAGGAAGGGTAGAAAACATGTCAGACACTCCACATGGTCAGTGACTGGTTAAAAAAGACTTTGGTTAAATTGATCAACCTACTCCCACCATTTTCAGGATTGATGGCATAACTCCAGTTTTGTTTTGGATAGTGTGATAAAGAGTTCAAATGTCTGGCAGATATTTATTTCTGTTTGTGTCCCCATTGAGAAGATTTTACCACACTTTCTATCGCTTGGAGACCTTCAAATTAAATTGGGGTGCGGGTGTCACTGGAAGGCATGGACAACAATAAAAATGCTCTCAGAAGGTATAACCTTTCCCCACTTTAATAAAAATGTGTTTGTCCCCAAAGGAGAGGTTTTTCATAACTTCTATCCTGAAAAAGGAGACATCTCCCCAATACGGACACAAATAGCAATGAAAATCAGAGGCACTAACCTTTCTCAGCTCTATCCAAAACAAAAATTTTAGCTTTAAAATGTTCACGCGATTTTCCGGTCCTAATCTGGTCCGGATCTGCAGACGCGGTGCTCAGCATGCAGTGCGTTTTTGACGTGTTTTGACCGCGGTCCGTACACTGACAATTCCTTTTTTTTTTAATAAGCTGTGGGGCTGTCAGTATGCAGATTCTTCCTCTGAGGTCACGTCCGCCCTCTCGTAATATCTACTTCCCTTTGTGTATGTAGAGCTGGTGATCAGACATGTATTACATGTTTGCAGGCCTGGTGTTGGTGCTGGCTACAGCAATCTGCAGAGAACGAGCTTGCAGGAGGTCATATAGCATTGGCGCACGCCATAGCAATCCGACACATCTTTCTATGCCCAGGACCATGTTGTTCATGCCTACTGGTTTTCCCTCTACTTCTCCACCACAACCAGGAAGTCCAACGATGATGACATCATGAAAAGTGTAGCAAGAATACTTTATTTTTTGCTAAGCTGCAGTGCGGTCCGTTTTCGACGCGCTTTCGCTGTTTTTGACGCGTTCGTGCGTTTCCGGACCGGACAAAATGTGACATGCAGTATTTCTTCTGTCGTGACCTGAACGGACTGCGCACATGAGAACTGTAGCCCATAAAACACATATGGATACATTGGGATGCATTTTTTGTGCAGGAGCACATGGATCTGGTCAGGACAGAATCCGGATGTTGTGTGAACAAGCCCTAAGGGGTCCCAAACTGGATGGATCTTTTGTATGGGGACTACTAAAGGTGTCCACACATGTGATGATTATAAATCTAATTGGTTCTTTTTAGTCCTAATGTTTCATTTTTATTACCACATTTAGAGGCTCTTTATTTTTTTTCTGGCATACTAAATGGATAAAAATAAAATGGACTTCACTAGTCATTAAACCCCTCCATATCATGGCCCCTGCTACCAAACTCCCAACTCTGTCAGATTTTGGCTATTTGCATGGGCAGCAAATGTGGTAGCGGGGCTGCTGAAAACTAACCCAGATAGTGCTGCTCAATCCTGGTGAAGATGAATTCCTTTGCTCCTGTCTAGTATATGATAATTCATTTTCCCTAGCTTAAGCAAGCAAATTGCAGCAATATTAATAACAAAAATTGTGACAAAACGATACTAAAAAATGTATATTATTTATATTTTAATTTGCCACTGGTAAGATTAATTTTTGGTGACTCTAATTGTGCAATAACTCATGCAGATTTAAGCTATGAAACCTTTAAATTTGCTGACAAAAATATAGTTAACAAAGTCAAAATAATACAAACTAACTTACGCTAAGTACTTAGAATTATTTTTTTTCTACCCAAGTGAAGATCAGCTTAGGGTATATTACATTGAGTATTCAATTACATAACTGTCATTGCATATAACTATCATGGGATTAATTTACTAAGATGAATTCGTTATTTGCAACTGAATTTGCTATTTCACCACAGTTTTTTCATCTAAACATTTAATACACATTCATAACTTCCCATAGTTGTACAATCATAATTTGCTTGCATAATCTAGTTATTTAACCTATATCAACTTTTTTTTTTGGTACTGGTATTTGATTCCACAAAGCATAATTTTTTCTGCTAGCCTCCAAAGGGCACCTTAAAGAACCTAACAATTATCACTAACCAGAAGCTATCACTATTTTATGGCGTCTTAACCTATGCAATAATCTTTCTGAATTGGTTATAATATACAAAAATCAATAATTTCATGACCATGTAGTAAGTCGGTAAATTCAACAGATGTGTATATTATATGTAAAAAAAATGTTTTAGGTTTATTGAAGTGGAACTCCAGTTCCAGGTTAGATAAGCGTTTAAAAAGAGATAATGCAACAAAATCATACACAATACAGTGATACTGGATCTTACAATAGCACACCAGAACAGATATTAAAAGAAGAGTAGATAAAACTAGACTCTTGCTGAGCTCCAGAGGTGTGGAAATTGGTTTATTTTACAGATATGCTGACCTGACAGATGTGCACTGTGAAATCTCCCTCTTCTACAGTTTTGTCTTTGTTTCTCCAAAGTGACACAAGGGAGGCCAAGGAAATGAAAAGCGCTAAAAGTCCTGCGCAGGTACTGTATAAACAAGAGAAACAGCACATTAACCATCACATCACAGTTATGCAGCCATGATATAATACCATTTTCCAAATTAGATTTTTGATGAACATGCATTGCTAGCTGTAAGCCAGTGTTACTTTGTTATGTTCCTTACAGTGTGTATACAATTATTAGATTCTAATTATTTTTTGCACATTTTGCAATGAGACATTTGTTATACGACTCCGGTAGTGACATCCCTGTGCTGAGGTTCACAAGTCTGCAAACTGCTACAGCAAATAAGAAGGCATCTCACACTCTCTATTGTTTTTATTAATTTTAAAATATGGAGAGAACACAAAGGAGGAGTAGGAGCACCTTTGTTTTAAACCAACGATATTGCTAATACACAGAAAAAAACGGGTCCATGTAGCAATTCTAAAGACAAGTAGTGCTGAAAAGAAGACCAGAAGGTCATAAGTCAGAGGCACCCAATACAGTAGGACTGCTCTACTTTTGTTTAGGATCACTGCAAACTGGGTCAAGAGGATTAAAAGGGCAGAGATGGTCCGCTCATTGTAGGTGGCAACAAGGACTAACTGAGGTGTCTTTTACAATTATCAGCAATGGTGGAAACATGCAACACTTCACATAGTGAAGTAGCACTCAATTCATCTGTGTTTTATCACTTTCCATGCAGGAAATAAAAAAAGCACACAAGGGGTCTAATAAACAAAGTAGTTCCTGGTGCTCAGCTCAAATGGCCTAATTAATAAAGTCTTCAGACCTGGAAAGTGCTCTGTAGCTAAATAACATAGTACACAGAGATCTCGAAACCATCACAAGCAGAGCCCAGTACCCGAAGGTCACATTTCAGGCAGGCCCTGCAATCATTCAGTCCAGCAGGGTCTGAGCACGACGCCTGGAGCTACTGCTGAGGATACACTGGTTTGGATCACTGCATATAGAGATGAGCTTCAGCAGCTTGTAGCTGACATCTTGACTGAAGAAAAGAAAGTAATCTTGAGAAAAGAAAAATGCTTAATAAAAATGGTTACTTTTCTCATAGAGAAAATACATCCATTCTCTTAGGACAATAACAAAAACTGAGGCATGCTGGAAGTATGAGTGGTTAAACCAGGCTGGATCACTGTTTTTTTAATTGCCAGTTTCCAAATCCTTCTGTAGGTGGAAGTATCATCCAATTTTCGCTAAATTCTGTGTCCCTCAACAAGACAGAAAATTATTTGCCAGGATCTACAAAAAGAGAACTCCTAAATGATTATGGGGGCGAGTCAAAAATTATCTACACTAGGCTTATAGTAAAACTTCTGTTGGCTGCACTGTCTTATCAGCGCTTTCCGTTCAAGGCTACTGTCTCCCCAGTCACTGCTGTGCAGATGTGAATGTGTTAGGTCAGTTTATTTGTAACTGCGGTGCGAGCAAAAAAAATGGATGCCCCACTTTTGATTTGCACAAAAGAAGAGCAGCGTGCAGTGATTAATTTTTTTGTGTCCTGAGGGTGTGCCTGGTCTTATCGAAGACTTTGTGCGCAGTATGGAGAAAGTGTTTTGTCGCAAAGAAGTGTGTATAAATAGGTAGCGTGGTTCAAGGAAGGTTGCACAAGTGTTAGCCATCAAGAAGGAGCCGGCCGCCCGTCCACGTCCACAGCTGACAACAACATTGAGCGTACAGGTGAAATGATTCTGTAGAATATACGAGTGACAGTGGATTATGTGGCAAATCAGAAAGCAACCCTAAGAGGACGAAGATTCACCTCTGGTAAAAAAAGTGAAGAAGACAGCGGTGCATCCATGGCTCGCAACTCAGCCTACAACATTTTTTAATGAGGGAATACGTATGACAAATGGACAAAGTATATTGAAAAGCAAGGAGATTTTGTGGAAAAATTATGATTTTTTCTTTTCTAAAACTTGATCAAAATAAATTCTACAGCCAGAATACAGATCATTTTTGACTCATCCTCACAATTTAGCCGATTTCCTTGTAGAAACTTAACAGATTCTTCAATGCTGAAACTGAACGTGTGCTTTGCCCATGCTGGGCAAATCAGCAACTTTACTTTAATACTGGCCCCTTACCTTTTACTCCCCTGGCACTCCTCTCAGCCTTTGGAATGAAGAGCAGATGTTCTGTAAAAGTCAAGTCAAGATTTGGAGCTTACACAGGGCTGAGGACTCTTTTTTCTGCCTTCATTTGGCAGTACCAGGTCCTTTAGTGGGCCATTGCCAAACACCATTTTTATTTTCTTATGGCTGTTTTATTATTTATTGTATTATTCCTGATACACAAGGGTAATTATAGTGGATTCTGTCTTTAATGGAATACATTAAGAAAAAGACAGACAGACAGTGGACGGGTCCAATAGCCAACCTGTGATTGGCTATTGCATTTTGAAATAGCCAATAGCAGGTTTGCTACTGTTTTCAGTCACTACAGTATGATCTTACCTCCGTTAAATAGTAGAGGGGGAAGCGGAGCTGGCAAAGGCTGCGTAGCTGCCAGCGGGAGATGGTGGGGTGCGAGTGGGGTGGTCTTGGCAATGGGGTGATGTGGGGAAGCGGATTTACCTCCGCAGTGCAGCAGGCGTCCAGGCTGGAAACAAGTAAATGACAGCTGATGGTAGCAAGATTATGCCACCGGGAGCTGATTGTAAGCACAGCAAACATTAGAGGTTGCAACATTTAGCCGGCTATTGGCTATTGCTATTTAAAATAGCCAATGGCAGGCTGGTTATTGCTCCCAACCACTATGGATCAGAGGAGCAGACCTGGTGACACTAGGGGTTTAATATAACCCTACTGTCACATTGAAGAGAACCTGTCACCTCCAATGTGCTATCACATAGGGGGCTTGCGAGCCCCCTATGTGATAGCACAATGGAGCCAGGTACAAACACTCAACACTGATCACTGAGTGTTTGTAGATAATTGAGGACATGGTATGTGTACTATATTCTCCATTATGAATGAATGGGAGTGATCTGCATCACCTCCTGTTCATTCATAGTTGTAGTTATAGTAAACATACTATGTTCTCATGTTATCAATGAACAGGAACACTCATAGAGGATTCCTGTTCATTGATAACAGGGGATACAGAAAAAGAGATTAAGGACTCTGTGTCCTCAATCTCTTTTGCTATTTTAAAAGGGAAATATCAGGGGTCTGTTTAGACTCCTAATATTTCCCCGAAGCCCCTAAAAGTAAAGTAAAAAATAAAAATATTTAATAAAAAATGAATTAATATAAAAAAATGAAAAAGTTTATAAAAAATATTTGAAAAAAAATAAAATAAACATTTTCGGTATCGGTTTTGGCCTGACAATTTTTTTTATTTTGGTTTCTTTTCGGTTTTAAAATATCCATTTCGGTGCACCTCTACTTTTTATTGAGATTGACATGTGAGGGTGACATGTGAAGTGCAAAGTGAACTGAGTAGAAATCAGAGTGAGCAGAGGAATGACCCCATCAGTATGCTACTTTCTTCATTGTCCATTCATCAGGTTGAGGGGCAAAGAGATGACACCACTTTTTTCCTTACTGTAACAGAGAAAGTGGTGTCATCCTCATGATTGTGTGTAATAGGACTGTGTACATCTCAGGGTTGAATAGATACAAATGTAAATGATTTGTTAGATAAAACAGCTCTCTTAAATGCATTGTTTTCTATGTATTTAGGAGTTTTTTTTACATATCCCATCTATGAACTATTTTGCCACAATTCAATCAAACTTCAATCAAAGTTTTCTCCATTAGATACTTTCAGAACATCATTCCACCCAAATTAAAATGATTCTTTACATTTGTTGAGGCAGGGAAGCCAGGATAAAAGGACTACCTGGAAAAAAATATATTTTTAAATATATAATTTTTTAATAATTATATTATATTTATATCCATAAGCGTGGATTATACATATTTTAACTGTCTAATCTAAGAGCATAAATAAGCTGTACACTAACACATAACTTTACGCTCAATTATGGCTTGATCACAGAGCTAAAAGTACAGTTATCATTTAAAGCGGGCCTTTACCCCCTTTGACTAAAAATCACCTCAGCATACAGCTCTGCATGCTGATATGAAATCATCTTACATTCATTAGTTAAACAAACATATTTTTAATTTCACCCCGCCGAGACGTCACTGCGCATGAGTGTGACGTCACCACGCGCGTGCGCGATGATGTCATCGCGCAAGCACGGCGGTATTCTGATACCTGCCGGCGGCCATCTTGGTGATGGATGCCGGTAGAGAGAGGAGGGGACAGTCACCCGGCGGGATAAGGTATGCCGCCGGGTCCCCTCCTCTCTCCTGATACTGTCGGGCGTTCGGTCCATGGCCGAGCGCCCGACTTTTCAGAGGGGGGTGACACCAAAATGACCGTAAGTCATTTTGGTGTCACCCCTCCAATGGTGGCACCTGGGTGCGGGCCGCACCCCCCGCACCCCCCTTGTGACGCCACTGCATTGGACTACTGCACGGATCTGGAATAAATACTGAATACAATGCAAACCAAGACTCAAATAAGAATACACACGACTCTTGTTTTATACAATATTTGCTTATCCTGGAGTCCAGCTTTAAATTGCACTAATACAGTGTAGAAGATACTCTACATTGCATTCATATTTTTAGAGCTCATATATTCTATACATTGTACAGTTAAAAGGCCAGCACTGTAACATTTTAAAATATAAGAAAAATTACAATTATTCTTTCAACAAAAATATTAATAAATTCAATGGAATACTGTGTAAAAATTAAGTAAATTGAGCTCAGAAGCCGGCAATGTCCCCTTTAGCAGAAATTACTTGCTGTATGCATTTTGTTTAAGTGCCCACCAGTCTCTTATATCAACTGAAGTTTTTGACTACTTCTCCATGCAAAATGACATAGATACAAAGTTGTTGAGGTTGAATAAAGACACAGGTCCAACATTTCCTCAGTTACAAGATATTTGTGGGTTTCCTTGCATGAACTGCATGTTTTACACCCATTACACAACAATTCAATGGGATTCAAATCAGGGCTTTGAGTAGGTCAGTCCATTAACCTTAATTTATTATTTGCGAGCCATTCATTTGTGGGTTTGCTAGTGTGCTCTGAATCATTATCATGCTGAAAGATCAATTTTTGATAAAACTTCAGCTTTCAGAGAGATGTCCACACATTGTTATTGTCAGGGTACCATGCACAGGCGTCCTCACACCACATACAGGTACCTACGCAGGATGACCAAATTAATATGACCACACTGGATGAGGTTATTCACAAGGTTTATTTGTTACACAGCAAACAAAACTACAAACCCCCTCAAGTTTAGCAGTGAAGTAACAAAACCACTGTTGGACCAAACACACCTACAGCCAGGGGGGACAGCAACAAGGAGGGGTAACAGGACTGCAGATAGACAGCAGGCCTCAGGATACAGGAAGAGTGGTCAGGTAACAAGCCGGGTAGTTAACAGGAGGGTAGCGCGGTACAGGAACAGGATTCAAGGAGAGTGGTCGGGTAACAAGCCGGGTCGGTGACAGGTTTGCAGGGTTCAGGATGCAGGGCACAGGACATGGGAGTCAGTCAGGTGCAGGCGACGCAATAATGAGCCACCTTCCTGACTGCAGGGAGGGCCTGCACCAACACACAAAAATGACATGTTACATAGCATTGCTAAATTCGGAGTGAGAGCAATAATTCTAGGGCCGTCAATCACTAATAACACTAAACTAATGAGGGGTAAAAGCTTTTAAATTGTCGCTTTTGCGCAATTTTGGTTATTGTCTTTTTTTGTAATTTCCCGGGTGCGAGCAATTTTAAGGGTTGACTTGTTTGGCGTCTATTTACTCGAGGTGACCCCATCTTTTATATGTTACAAAAAAAGTGGTTAGTAATAAATGTTTTATAACATAATGTAAGGGAAAAGTTATTTTTTGGTAATTTTTCCTTAATATAGAAAAAAATAAAAACTCCAGTGGTGATTAAAAATCACAAAAAGAAAGCTCTATGTGTCCCCAAAAAAAGAAAGAAAAATTTATTTTAGTACAGCGTTGCATGACGGAATAAATGTCAGTCAAAGTACCGCAGCGCTGAATACTGAAAATGGCCTGGAAAAGAAGGGGGTTAAATGCTTTATTGAATACCCCCCAGTGTGTTTTAGTTAGGATAATGTCTATAATAATTGTAATGTCTTCCTTGTATTGGAAAGCGCTGCCCAAACTGTTGGCACTATATAAATCCTATACAATAATAAAGTAAAATGTTCACTATTGCAGACATCCCAACCTGCAAAACCTTATTGCAGGGAGGTTCCCGTCTCATTTCAGGGAGGTGCCCTTTCTGTTTTTTGGGGGTTTTTTTTACAGCGGCCGTCGTCAGAATATAAAAGAAATAATTATAATACGGTATACAAAACACACACACACACAGAGTAAAATAAAATCCATAAATCCATATACCAATAATACTATATATTTATATATACATCAGATTTGTGAATTGATGTTCAAGTATCTGTCAGTGTAAAGGTCACAATTTATTAGACAGCCCAAGACCTTTTTAAAAAAACACTGAGGAGTAAAGTCCCTGATACACAGTTGACTAGTTGCTATGGGCAGCAAATGAAATAAATGTTCTCTATAACTAGACAACCAGGACATATAATTGATTCTATATTATCCACAAAGGGTTAACAGCACTCTCTCAACCCTGCAGCAGTAGATCTCAGTGCCTGTACCTGCTCTCAATAGTAGTCTATGTCCGCTCTCTCTGTGCAGCAAGTAGCTTCTTCCTTCTGAGAGCCAAGCCTCGTTCTGAGGCTACTCTAGAGATCACATGACCTTCCTCCAGGATGCAAGCCTCACTCTGAAACTTTACCCACTGATATCTTACTGGAAAGGTTTACTCAGAGCAAACCTTTCAGGGAGAAAATGCCTCTCTCGCGGACATCAGGGAGCTGCTGTCCAAAAGAGGGAGACTCCCTGAGATCCCTGCTATTGTTTATGGGCCCTACTAAGACGACAAATGACAAATAACACACAAATATGTGGTGTCACATTGAATGCCAGGAATCAGAGAATAATTTTTTTTTTGGTGCTGGGTTATGCAATATGTAGTCAGTGGCATCCCCAGGCTGGGGGTCCCTCGCTGGGACTTCATCACAAAGACGTCACGGGCACTTAACTGTTGGCGGCCATCTTGGTGATGGGCACCGTTGTTCTGTCGAGGTGGCCAACTCGTCGAGATCTCCAACTTGTCCCTTGTAGATTTCGCCGAGATGCGGCAGCCGTCAGTTTTCGCAATCCCCTTTGACTTCTCCAGTTGCCTGTGCGGCTTTGAAATTTTCATCGAGTTCTATAACTCTCGTCGGTGCATGTGGCATCAGGTGCAAGCGCACTGCCGCAGATTGCAGAGCTTGATACTTCTCTTGGGTGGTTGTGCAGGTGCACTGATGGGAGTTGGAGGTCTCGACGAGTTGGAGAATTTAATAGAACACCGGCAGAGAGAGGAGGGGACGTTAATTCGGTGGGATAATGTATGCTGCTGGGTCCCTTCCTCTTAGGGTTGCCACCTTTTCTTCGAGCGAAACCCGAACACTCTAGCAACGTGCGGACATTTTTTGGGGAGAATGAGTCGCGGCTTCATGTAAATAGTGCCACTCATTTATATGTAAATATCACAGTTGAGACTATTTTCAGTGGGGGGCCGGTAGCTCCTATCTTAATTTTGGTTGCCCCTGTCTGCCTGACATCTTGTGTCCGGGTTTCTGCAGCCATGAAACCTGGATACAGCATTCAAAACCCGGACTGTCCGGGTGAATCCTGGACAGGTGGCAACCCTACTTCCTCTCCCATGCAGCTGTCGGGTCTTAGTCCATGACAGAGTGCCTGACTTTTTAGAGGGGGGGGCACAACCCCATTGTTACGCTTAGGTTTCACCTTTGTGATTAATGGGCTAAAGCTGTTTGTTTTCAGGAAAGTGTGGGGGTGTCTGGCTATAGAGCAGACCTCCCATTTGAACATAACCAGTACAACAATCCGAAAGATGGATGTCCAGTTTAGTACAGTATAAAAAAAAACTTTGGCAGTAAAAAAAAAAAGTACTTTTATTATTAGAGCTCTTCACACAAAGCTAAAAGAGGGACAAATGAGAGGGAACGAGGGACAGAGGCATATGGTTTCTATTGACAGGCAGTTGGGAACTAGGGCTAACCAGTCAGGCTGCTTCAAAAACGTTCGGTAACAACAAACACTACAAAGCCTGTCGGGAAGCAGACCGGAAGTTGCCGCTGTGTGTATACCACGCATCATCGTGGAAGGAACGCTCTCCCTGATTGGCTGGTGTCTTTAGTAACAGAGCTACGCTTGGGGGCGGGACTTGGTAACTGGCAGCTAGGTCCGGGTCGTGATGCCCCTGGGTGGGCACTGAACGCTCTATGGGGTGCAGATGACAGCTTGGTCTGTGTGTCCTGTGGACACGGCATGGGCTATCGGTGCACAGGGCAGCTCGCTGTAACCCCGGCAAGATGAAGAAGTTCTTCGGGATCGGTAAGAAGAAGAAAAGCGGGCCCTCTCCCAGCCCTTCGGAGACTGGCAGTGTGCTCTCTGTGGGCTATGAGCTGAAGGATAAGGAGCTGAGCAAGTTACACCGTGCAGCGTCCGCCGGAGATGCCCCCAAGATCAGGCAGCTGCTGCCCAAGCAGGACATCAACCAGCTGGATAAAGAGAACCGGTAAGGACCATGCAGGATGGGAGCACACATTCCTCATCCATCATCAATGCACAGGATGGGAACTTTTCCTAGCACTGCATCTGTTGTAGTATGCCTGCATGCCATGGTTTCTGTCATTGTTACACAGCAACAACATTATCAGTGCAGCTTTCATGGTTTTCAACTTGTAGTTCTAGGACAGTTTGAGAACTTCCGATTGTTCTGGGGAGCGAGCGATGACATGCTGGGGGGAATTTATCAAAACTGGAACAGACGGAATCTGGAGCAGTTGCCCACGGCAGCCATCAGCATCTCTCTTCAATTTGCTCAGATAAGATATGAAAATGAGACGGAGAAGTTGATTGGTTGCATTGCAAATCTGCTCTAGATTTTGTCTGCTCCAGTTTTGCCAAATTACCCCCACTGTGTATACAAATCCGGAGTAAAGTAATTTGCAGCAGAGTGCCGTTGGTTAGAGTGCCTTCTGCTTTGTAGCACTGGGGGGTCCCTGGTTCAAATCCTGGCCAGGCCACTATCTGCAAGAAGTTTGCATGTCTCCCTGTGCTGTGGTCGGTTTCCTTTGGGTACTTCGGTTTCCTCCCACACTCCAAAAGACATGCTGGAAGGTTAATTGGCTCCGGTCTAAATTAGCACTATATGTATGCATGTGAGATGTTGACTTTACTCTGTAAGCTCCTTGAGGGCAGGGACTGATGTGAATGTGTACTGTGTAAATTGCCAGAACTATATAAATACTAGTCCCTGTTCCCGAAGCAGTCGGCGCTCTCCTATTTTTCCCCTTTGTTCTGGCTGTTGACTCTCTCTCTGCGTTCTCAGGTCTATGGAACTTGCATTAGACATGACTATGTTGCCATTCCTTAGATCGATTGCGCATGGGGAAAACAATTTGCAGGGACTGGCCTATCGGTCCTTAGGGAGCTGGTCGGAGCAGGGATTAAGTAAGTAAATCTGCTTTACTCCAGTCCCTAGACATAAATGAGTGGGTAGCCCCACTGCAAGTGTCTTTTTTTTTTTTTTTGCCTGGAGATGGGCTTTAAAGGGTAAGGGCACTTTTAGGCCTCTTTCACATGGACGCCAGCAGTTCCATCGTCTAGAAATATCCCCTGCTAAGTCAGTTTAGAACCGAGACCGATGTCACATGTGACATACATGCTGGTTCAGATTTCTCCTCCATTTTGGGATGGTCCAAGGTCCATACCAAGGCATGGACCTTTTAGCTATGGAACTGGAAGAAGTTTTCAATGGACTACAAGTGGGGTGATGTCACTACGCTTGTAGTCCATTGAGAATACGGGTCCCTTTGCAGCAGTGGCAAGACGGGACTTGTAGTTTATTTATTCAGAGATCCTGTGAATGGATGGCATGGCTGTGTGGACAAAGCCACGCACAACTGTGCCAAATTCAAACATGGTGTTAAAGGTGGAATTAACCTTTAAAATGAACTTGAAGCAAGGCTTTGCACAGTAAAGTATTCACATATTTAGAACAAGCAGTGAAATGACTTTAAAACAAGCTCCCTTTCACCTCTGTAGTTATAGGCATTGTCGTAAAATACATCTTTAAAAGTCACAACTGAGGCATTGAAATCGCAGCCGATCTTGGCAGCCTGCCAGCTTTCTAATTAAACACACTGGGGGTATTCATCAAAACTGGAACCGATAGAAACTGGAGCGGCTGCCCCTGGCAACCAAGCAGCTTCTCTTTTCAGTTTCTTCAGTTAAGATTTGAAAATGAAACAGAGAAGCTGATTGGTTGCCATGCACAGCTGCTCCAGATTTTGGCTGCTCCAGTTTTGATAAATTTACCTCACTGTAGTTATTTCACACCTGCGAATGGGGCTGATGGCATGAGTCTCACAAATTCTTTTATGAGACTTAGGCTGGGCACACACCTTACAACCATCGCAAGACTTTTGTCTTGCGATGGTTGTAAGGTACTTTAAAAAACGTACGATCTGCCCATCTTGCATAGGCAGATCGTACTTGCGATGATCGCAAGCCACGCCCCCTGAGGGGCGGGCTTCCGATGACCGCAATGCCGAACGGGCAGTGTGCGCTTGCGCACACCGGCCCGTCCAGCTTTTATCTCACGAACATGCTACACACCCTCCGAACATCGTACGATGCTCGGCGGGTTTTGAAACATGTCCGTAAGTTTTAAAGTCGTGCGACCTTACAGTAGTAGAGGTCGCACGGCTTCCACACACCTTACCATAATCGTACGATCGCGGGATTTCCCGCGATTATCGTAAGGTGTGTGGGGACCTTTATGCAATCAGCTGTGAGCAGGAGATTCAACACAATGACAACTGCCACCTTCTCCAGCTGTTCACATGCAATTGCGCATGCTGCGATTACCTGAGGATGACCACACCTGGATGCAAACAGTCCAGAGATGTAGATTAGGCAACCAGTCCCGGTAGGAAACATCTCAAATCTCTGGTACATTTTTCTTCATGCTATAGATCAGCCTTTCTCAGGCAGTGTTCCTTGAGAAGGGAACCGTGGCAAATTGATCTCCTGCCAACACTGACCATCAATGTAAGGGGACACCACCCTTTTCACTGCCTGGGTTTCTTTTCTGATGATTGATTTAAGTGACAGTACAGTCAGGAGTTCAATCCTAAAAATGCATTCACGTACTTTAACTATTAACAAAAATGCATCTTATTTGTGTATCACTCGGCTGTAGATCCTCAAATCATCTTTGAATTGGTGCTGACACTGTCCTTCCTTCTGGAGGGGGGCTACTTATGTTCCCCATGGTCCCTGTGTGTGTTGTAAAGTGGCCACAGCTCCAAGCTCGCTCCTGTGTTGGACTACAATATCAATATCTCAAAGTGGTAAACTAAACATAAGATTTTAGTCCATCACAGGAGTGAGCTTGGAGCGGTGGCTACTTAAAAACACACGGGGAACAAAAGTAGCCCCCCTCCAGAAGGAAGGACAGTGTCAGCACACATTCAGAGATGATTTGAGTATCTACAGCTGAGTGATACACAAATAAGATACATTTTTGTTAATAGTTCAGGTACTTGAATGCATTTTTAAGATGTAACTCCTGGAGTTTAGTGTCACTTTAAGGAAACCTCCTCTTTTTATTCTTTTATCTGAAACGCTGTATAACCGACTGATTGTGCTAATGTACCATGACTGGTAGGTCCTTTAGTGCTTAGTGGGGATTCCTAAGAGCTGTTTCAAGGGTTCCTCCACGGTTAAAAGAGCTGAGAAAGGCTGATCTATAGCATGGTGGCTCAGTACTTAACACTTTTGCCTTGCAGCACTGGGGTCCTCCTGGCCAGGGCACCTCCATTTTCTTGTTCTCCCTGTGCTTGTGTGGGTCCAATCCAACACGCTAAAGAAATGCTCTTAGGGCAATTGTCTCCTGTGTTGTTGGTACACGTACTGTATGTATGTGAGATAAAGACCATAGATTGAAAGTTCCTTGATGATAGGGACCGATGTAAATGTACTGTATGCAAAGTGCTGTGTAAATTGCCTGCGCTCTCTAAATGCCTGTAGTAAGCACAGTATAATGTTTCTATATTTTGTTCTTAACCCTAATTAACTGTAATCAGATCACTCGCATTGTTTGTGTGTTTTTTTTGCAGTTATTCCCAATGTTGTGCAACCCGTTTTTCATTTGAAATGTTAATGACCATAGTGCTTCCAGCTCACACTTCCCTTGTATCAGTGGGCCATCTTCAGCGTACTCGCTGCCATGGTAACCACTGCAAACATCTTTTGTCAGATATCCAAGGTGCTCATTAATGTGCCCTCATATGTCTTGTCACAGAATTGACCCTCTCACTATTGTTTTGTGTGTTCACATTCCTCACACATTTTTTTTTTCTAGTATCTCTTACTTTAAAATACATTTATTTATTTTTTATGTGATTTTTCTGCATATTTAGTTAAATACAGAACTGTATTTGTAAATAGAAGCAATGAATAAGGTAAGGAGTATAAATAACGCTAATAAACCAAAGCATTGCATGGATAATTTTTACAATCTTTATGTAGACCTGACTTATTAAAGCAGACGTGTGTGCAGGCTGCTGAAGGTAATTCTAAGATTAGCATGGTATTATCTCTATGGACCTTGTAAGAAGGGCATTTTTGCCAGCTGCCTATTTATTCTCACTCAGTTCATTTGCTTTATTTTCCCTAGAGCCTTGTTATATTGTTATATAGTACCCATACAACAATTTCAATATCTTTTAAACGCTAAGTATAATAAAGCCGCTTCTTGAAGTGGAAGTAAACTGCTGATAAAAAATTTAAAAAAAAAAACATTGGGCCCCAGGAGCTGTTTGCCATCATGTGCTAGTATACACGGCATATTAGCACATTATGGCATTATGACTTGCCTGCAGAAGTGATCCTCTCCAGCACTGTGCTCCTCTGTCACCTGTGCTTTCTTTGTCTCCCTGTCCACTTCCAGGTTCTGTGTCTTCAGCTCCTTGATTGGCTGGGCCCTAATGACATAGCTCCTGCGCATGTACACAGGAGGTACTTCATCTTGGCAAGAATCCTGCTGAGACTGTGCACCGAGTTGTGCATGCAACCTACAGGCTGTGGGTTTTTTGTTGTTTTTTTTTAATAAGGAAGCAGGAATGCTTCAGGCTAGGTTCACATCTGCACTACAACGCACGACACCCGGGACGCGCGTCCAGGGTGTTGTGCTTTCCTGCACAATGCAGGCAGCGATTGCCGCGTGGCCCCATTGATTTCAAAGGTGACATCCGCACGGCAATCGTAGAAAAAAGGTACTAGTATTTTATTTTTGCGATACATGACGCGTGGCTGTTTTAGCCGCGATTGTGTTCAGAAGCACGGGCGGAATCGCGGCGGGAAACCGTGCAATACACCTGGAGCGACTGGGGTGCCATTAGAAAATAATGGCACCCACAGCGCGATCGGTTCACACCTAGGCGACTCCTGACTGCATGGCAACCCGCGCGAAATCGTGCACGATTGCCGCGAGGTGAGGTGTCGCCTAGGTGTGAAGTTGGGCTTTTAAATACAGATGTGTGAACTATTTTAACTGCCAAAATATGTCTTTATTCTGTGTAGCAATTCTTGTGACTTCCTGCCAGGCAGCCTGTCTAGGTTGGTTGCATCACTTTTCTTCAGTACATTTCAAAAAGAACTCCCTCAAATGTTTTTTGGAAAGGACTGGGGGAAAGAAGTGTAATGTGTTAATTAGACTTACCTCTGTGCTATCCTTTCTGATACGTGCTTGGAGCTTCACACTGCAAATGGCTAACTACTTCTGGTTCATGATTGATGTTACAGCTAGTGGACCCCATAGAATTTTGTAGTGCCATCTACTTCAGTTTGAAAATATGCTTAGAAACCGGAAGCAGTCAGCTGATGTACTCGCAATGAGGTTCTCACATCGCTGTATCTGGTAAAGGACTTTGATGTTCTGAAGTTCTTTACAGTACAGCTTGGCAATCCACCCACCAACCTCAGCCTGTGATTGGATAGTAAAGGCACAGAAGCACACTTATTATTATACAGGATTTGTATAGCGCCAACAGTTTGTGCAGCGCTTTACAATAGAAGGAGGACATTACAATTCAAGACAAGATGGTAAGGAGGGCCCTGCCCATGAGGGCTTACACTCTAAAAGGGAGGGACAAGGGATGCATGAGGATGTAGCTGTGTGGGGATGAGTTGTTTGAGATCATCTACCTGGAAACATGTTTTTATAATGATTGGTTTTGAGTGTTGTTTCTCCCTTTTCCACTCCAAGTCCTGCTGGCCAGCATTAAGTCAGGCTAATATCAAGATAATTGTAGACAAAAAGGGGCCTATTTGTAGTGGAGCCAGGATACGCTATGTGCATTCTTCTGGGTACCAGGTAGGGGAATTTATCAAAACAGGAGCAGACAGAATCTGGAGCAGTTGTCCATGGTAACCAATCGGCTTTCATTTTCAAAACTTGATTGAACAAACTGAAGATAGAAGCTGATTGGTTGCCATGGGCAACTGTTCCAGATTCTATCTGCTCCAGTTTTGATAAATTCCCCCTCTATGGTGCCCAGAAGAATGCAGATAGCTTCAATTCCACCCAAAGTGTTTTTAAGCCACACTGCACCTGTATTTTACAAGCCATTTCTAAAATGCTGGCCATGGTGTGAAGCGTGCAGTGTCACACTCAGTTCTTGCTGCTTGATTGGAAGAGGGGTCAGTCACATTACGCTGCTCTGGCTTTGTGGCTCCTTCATTACTGAGATTTTAGGTGGCTGACAGTTAACTTTCTTCTTTTTTTAAGAAGAACTCTGGGCAAAACTTGTATTAACCCTTGCAGAGGGGCTACCCCCCACATTGTAAGGTTCAAGTGCTTCTTTTTGTCTAGGTGTAAAAAAAAAAAAAAAAAAAAAAAAATTATACTCACCTGAACCACCGAGCCGGCTGTCTGCTTCTCTGGTCTCTGAGGCTTGTCTCCTGCTACGCTGCAGGATTTGGAATGTTCCTCAGTGTCTGTCTATACACTGTATAAAATGTGATGATTTACGGGCCCTTAGACCGCTACAACAGAGGGGGAGGGAGGCTCCAGGGACCAGTCTATGAGCAAGACGGCTCTGATGATCAGGGGAGTATAACTTTGTTGTTTTTTTAGCACCTAGACAAAAGTGAGCAGTTAACCCTTGCAATGCGGGTGTAGCCCCACTGCGAGTTCTTGTTTAAGGAAAGACTATAAAAAGATATATTACTCTGGCCCAACATATTGTCAGGGTTCATTCTTGATGACATTTGCATCGCTTTCTTTTATTTGTATAATCTGCTGAAGAAGTTATAAACAGTTGTGCTTCAGACAATGAACCTTCCTATTAAAGGAGAACTATGGGGTCAGTGTTTTTCCCCATAGTTCTCCTTAGGGTAACGGGAGGACGCAAACTAGCGTCCTCCCGTCACCCTAAGCTCAGTATACCGCGAGCTACAGCTCGTGGTATACTGAGACGCCGCAGCCGGAGCGGATCACGACTTAGATGACGGGATCCGCCCAGCTGCGTGAGTGACAGCTGGCTCTGCCTATCTAGAGGCAGAGCCAGCTGTACCCGCCCCCTCCCCGTCCGTTCCGCCAGTCAGCGCTGGCAGATCGGAGCGGGGAGAGGGGAATCCAGCCCCTCCCCCTGTCACGGCAGAGAGCCGTGACAGGATCGAGAGGCGAGCGAACCCGGTATGTGTTCGCTCACCTCCCGATCTACTGAGCCGACCTGTGACAGTCTCATTGTCACAGGTCGGCTAGAACTATGAGGTGAGTGAAAAGCACTCGCCTCATAGTTCTCCTTTAACCATACTGTTTACACAGAATTCTCCAGGGCAGCTTATTAGCTTGTCAATTCACAGTAAGTGCAATTTGTTTTTTTTCCTCTGTGTTTACAGAGATGTATAACATGGTTGTTATAGAAACCTGTGACCAACATGCATATTCGATACTTAACACTGACACAGTAACCATGCACCAGGTTTGGATTCCTTGGACACACATTGCATTGTAATGTTCATTTGTAGTGTATGTGCTGCTGTCCATGTATTACTCTTTATCGTCATTTTAAATTCGGTCCTACTTTTAATTGTATTTTTTTTACAATTGGAAATATGCACCACATAATTTTTTTTTACAGAGATTTGTTTTTACTTTAACATTAAAGATTTTGTTTTATGTTGACAGGGTTAAAAATTAATTTAATACAAATGAAATAATAAAACACGGAAATTTAAAATGGGCACTCTATGTTGCAGTAGTAAAGTTTTTTTGTTTTGTTTATTTCAGGTATTTAAATAGCGACGTCAATTTACACAGCGCTTTACATCAGTCCCTGCCCTCAAGCATCTTGCAATCTAAGTTTCTTAATGTACATGCATATAGGGCCAATTTAGACAGGAGCCAATTCAATAGCATGTCTTTAGAGTGTGGGAGGAAACTGGAGTACCCAAAGGGAGAACATGCAATCTCAATATATCTATGAACTTTATTGGCCTAATGTAAACACTCTCCTGAATTATTGTTGTTACACAGCAATGCTTTTTGCTTAATATGTTGATTGTTTGACCCTTTTAGCTCAAGCCTATCAGTCTGCCCACATTTAGTTAAAAATAGTGATGCAAGCTGCCTGGCTTCCTGTTTTCAGTACGCGATACCGAAAAACCGGTATCGGTGCATCCCTAGTTAAAAAAATTAAGTGACACTAAACTCATGCGTTAAATCTTAAAAATACATTTCAAGTACCTTTTAACTATTAACAAAAATGTATCTTATTTGTGTATCACTCAGCTGTATTTGTGTGCACAAATATTTTGTTTCCCATGGTCCCTGTGTGTGTTGTAAAGTAGCCATCGCTCCAAGCTCACTCTCATGATAAGACTATAATCTCAATACAAATCAATAAACTAAATGTGAAATTGTAGTTCATCACGGGAGCAAGCTTGGAGCTCCCCAACACACACAGGGACCATGGGGAACAAAAGTAACCACCCTCCAGAAGGAAGGACAGTGTCAGCAGCAATTCAGAGATGATTTGAGGATCTACAGCTGACTGATGCTCAAATAAGCTATTTTTCTTTGTAATTAGTTAAGATACTTGAATGCATTTTTAAGATTTAATGCCTGAGTTTATTGTCACTTTAAAATAAGTGGCCATGGACCTGTTCACATATTTGCATTTTCCTTCACTGATGCATAATAACTCAATGTGCTCTCATCAGAAATACCCAATAAATTCCCTATAAACACAGGAAATTTAATGTAACTTCTGTAGTGATGGTGTAATTGCTGACCTGTACGTCTAACCTCTTTCAGGACACCTTTGCATCTTGCTTGCGCTAATGGACATCTGGATGCCGTAAAATTGCTAGTAGAAAGCAAGGCTAAGTTGAATCTTTGTGACAATGACAGTCGTACTCCTTTGATCAAGGTACCCATTTCACGTATTACAAATTTCGATAGTCTTCTGGTAAATGGTACAAGAATTCTTCTATAACATTTTTTTTTTCTTTCAATAGTCTATACAGTGTCAGCATGAACACTGTGCTACTGCTTTGTTAGAGCACAACGCCGACCCCAATATTGTAGATGTTAATGGAAATTCAGCTTTTCATCTTGCTGCTCTTATTCCATCTCTGACCATAGCAAATCAGCTACTAGAACATGGAGCTAACATCAATGCTGTAAATAAAGTAAGTATTACTTTGTGTGGACTAAATTGTGAACTAATGTATGTTGAGCAGCCAAAAGATAAAAGCTCCAATTTTCAAATTGTACTTTTATAGTGATTATTCTACAAGATGGAGAGGTACCGGTAACTTCAAAATGCTTATCAATTCAGAATGGATGTGTGCCATTATTCGTGTTCTCTCCAGAAAAGGTGAAGAAGCAGCTTACAAAATCAAAATATGCTATTCAGTATTAGGAGAACATAACATAATGGCATATACATTTCTAATATTTAGAGTGCATTAATAAAAGTATATATTAAGAGAGGCTCAGAATCCATGTTAGCAGTGATATTAAATACATGTAAGCTAAAATATTGGATAAGCTAACACAATTCCAAGAGAAGGAATTGCAGACATGCTTCAGAAGACAGAAACGTAAAACTGGAATCATTGTCCCTTTAAAAATTAAAGCCCCTGTAAATTAAGCTCCTGTCACATGCTCCATCCCCCAACTAGCAGATTTGGGCAATAAATTCATAATATGCTCACCTATTTGGGGCAGTCTCGCAGCAGCATGGTTGGAGCATAAAGGATGCCTATAGACCGTATTTTACTTATCAGAGGGCAAAATCACTTGGACTTGCAGGCCATGTGTAGGTACTGCTGGGCTGCATGTGGCCGACTTGCAGAGCAGCAGGTCAACACGGATGCCAGCAGGGACTGCTAAATCATCTGGTCAGGGAGCCTGGGAAGGAAGGGTCTAGAGGACCATTACTTCATGTCATTCGTTGGCTATTGTACTATTGTACGTAGATTTGCTGTGGGGTTTTTCTTTTTTTCCCCTCTGTGGGAGGGAGAGTTCTTTGAACCAAACTGACCCAAATCGCTTATAGTAAGTTAGTGAATCCCTACATCAATGGTTTCTGCTTTATAACACATTTTCTAAGCATCCACCTTATAAGGTTTTTTTTTGTAAGGTTATTGTAAAGTACCACCTGGTTGTGTGTGAGAAAGGTTGTGTGTCTTAGGAAAGCTATGCAGCTTTCCTAAGAAAGCTGCATAGCGCAAACCACTCCTATCGCTTCAGCAGCCTTGGATCTGCCTTCAAATAGCTCATTGGTAGAGGTTCTAGGAGAAGGTGACCCTCACTGGTTAACATAAGTTGAGTAGTTTAGGTAACCCTCCCTAAGCATAAGTTTACTAGTTTAAGGGGTGTCTCATTTGAATGGCAAAAGTGAAAAACTTCTTTAAAGAAAATGTAGTGTTTTGTACATGTTTATTTTTTCTTCTTTTCATAACTTTTTTAAGCCCGCTAAGTTTGCAGTATTGCATATAAATGTCATATATTCTCGATTTTTTTTTTTCAAGCCAGTAGGCTCCTTTTTTGATTGACAAGATAATATTTGCTTAAAAAACCTCCAAAAAACTATTGTATACAGCAGGGGTGCCCATAAGGTCACTGGTAGATCGCGATGTCCTCTCCTCCCGCCAGTGGGGCTTCTCTGGATCCCCGCTGCTCTCCCCATCTGTATGCAGCGGGGATCCGAAAAGAGATAGAGGACTTTGTGTCCTCAATTTCATTTTCTATTTTAAAAGGGAAATATCAGGGGGCTGTTTAGACCCCTAATATTTCCTCCAATAATGCGTTGCATAACCACTATCTTTGGTGCACCATGTATTATATGTTATTTGTAAAAGCCAATAATGCGTTGCATAACCACTATCTTTGGTGCACCATGTATTATATGTTATTTGTAAAATAAAGATTTTCTATTACATAGTTAGGTTGTAAAAGACACATCCATCAAGTTCAACCAAAATTAATAACAAATTGTATAAAACATCAAAATAGAAAAGTTTGTGAAAAGGACACCGCTCATATTTGTATGCCCAAACTCATCAGTCCCATCCAAAAGGCCGGGTGCTGGCCATCTTCGGCCGGATTAAGCCTCTTTGGCGAAACATGACAGAGCCTGTGGATCTTGTCATGCTTGTAACATTTTTAGACTCCTGGGAATTAAAGAAGAACTATGAGGAGTGCTTTTCCCCTCTGGATTCCCCCCTCCTCGCTCCGATGACTGGCGGAACGGGAGGGGGCGGGTACAGCTGGCTCTGCCTATACATAGGCAGAGCCAGCTGTCACTCATGCAGCTGGGCGGATCCAGACATAATTGTCGGGATATGCTTCAGCTGTGGCGTCTCAGTATACCGCGAGCTACAGAGCTTAGGGTGACGGGAGGATGCTAGTTTGTGTCCTCCCGTTACCCTAAGGAGAACTATGGGCAAAAGCCCTAACCCCATAGTTCTCCTTTTTAACTTTTTTTACATCAAGGTCCTGGCTGCTGAGTGCGGCTTTACATAAATTGGGTTACTAGCAAAACAAAATCAGTTTAAACATTTAAATACCATTATAGTTACTCTTTTTAAATAAGTGCAGTGTAATCCTAAATGTATTTTTTTTTTTCTTTTTTATATTCTTATTCATGTTTTGGTAGTTTGTGCTTACTATATTATGATAACCTCTATTTTTTTATTTTTGTTTTTAGGAGGGCTGTACACCACTTGTTCTCGCAGCTACTGAAAATCATCAGGAAATGGTTGAATTTTTAATTAAAGAAGGAGCTGATGTTAATTCAAAGGACAAAAATGGAAGGTAAATTTAAGGGTAGTACTTGTAATATAGAACTGTGATCAGAAAAGTAATATAGAACTGTGATCAGAAAAGAACATTTGTATCCCCAGCAAAGAACCACCATGTAGCTGGTTCTTGAAATATGAGGTTATATAAATAGGTTATGATAGTAAGATGAGTGAGATGACTGTTGCTAGTGCCACTTACAGGAACCTAAAGTAAAATCAATGGAGGATCATCACCAGGCAGATCTTCAAGAAGTAGGTTTATTTTATTCATGTTCGTTCAATTAGTATGGGCTTGCAGGCCCGTTTATAGGGATTTGAAGAATAGAACCATATGTGTTACCTTGAATTATCTTCAACAATCAGATCATAATGCCACCCTGTACTCTTATTAGATTATGCCAAGAACATTATATGGGTTTTCTTGTCTTCATGAGACTCTCTCATATCAAGGTTAGAGGACAGCTGTCTTGGCGTTGAACCTATTGTTCCTTAAAGGAACACTAAACTCAGGAGCTAAATCTAAAAATGCATTCAAGTACCTTAACTATTTACAAAAAAGTATCGTATTTGTGCATCACTCGGCTGTAGCTTCTAAAATCATCCCTGAATTTGTGTTGACACTGTACTTCCTTCTGCAGGATGGCTACTTTTATACCACATGGCCCCTGTGTGTGTGTTTATAAAGTACAAAACACAAAAATTCCCCAGCCCCAACCTGCCAGCCAGCCTGCAACCAAACAAGTAGCCCTGTCAACAGTATGCGTTAAAATCAGAGGTTTTAGTTGCACAAACTTTTGGCCAAAAATATGTAGAAGCCACACTGCCGCGCCAAGGCACCTCTGCAAAGTGTGGTCCTAACTCTATGTATCCGAGTCTCCAAGTGTGAGCATATTAATGAAGTTGATAGATTGCATGCAGGTGTACCTGGAGGTAGCCTACTCCTCCTAATAAGGTGCAGGGACGCACTGGGGTGCAACTAAAACCTCTGATTTTAACGCATACTGTTGACAGGGCTACTTGTTTGGTTGCAGGCTGGCTGGCAGGCTGAGGCGGGGGAATTTTTGTGTTTTGTATTGTTGTAAGCCTTCCCATTGTGCTCCCTGCTATAAAGGCTGGTTATGGATTCATGCATGTACCACTTCTTTCTAGTTTGTGTTATAAAGTAGTCACCTCTCCAAGCTCACTCCCGTGATGGACTAAAATCTTGCGTTTAGTTAGACTGTAACTTCAATACAAATTAGCTATCGCAGGAGTGAGCTTGGAGCGGTGGCTACTTAACATCACACACAGTGACCAAGGGGAACAAAAGTAACTACCCTCCAGAAGGAAGAACAGTGTCAGCATAAATTCAGAGATGATTTGAGGATCTACAGCCAAGGGATACACAAATAAGATAATTTTTTTTTAAATAATGAAGGTACTTGAATTTCTCATTAATGTGCCAAACATTTTTTTTATTAGTGACCAATGTGTCCTTGAGTGGGATAAAGGATATCCAAATAAGGATAAACGTAATATATGAAAAATTATTCCTATAACAATATTAATCAAAGTAAAAGTATATGTGTATATATCTCACATTAAACAAGTATAAATATCGATGTGGTCAAATATTACCAGTGACAAGTGTGCCGCAACTAAACAAAGTAATCGGGATGATGCAACCCCAATCTGGATAAACAAAATTCCAGATAAATAAACAGTGACATTTTGTGACTTTTTATGGTCAAAAATCAAACTCGTATAGTGATGAGTGCAATAAATGACAATTTTTAAAAAATATAATCGTCCTCCAAGTCCTTTATATAACGTGCTTGTGCTTTAAGTGATCTTCCTAGTGTCACGCACGGAGCCCCCCAGGGCAGTGCACACTCACCGCATCCAAATCTTTTTGCACTTTGTATAAAGCCTGAAGCAATACTTTCACTTGTATTAATATTCTTATAGGACTAATGTTTCATATACTGTATTACGTTTATCCTTATTTGGATATCCTTTATCTCACTCAAGGACACATTGGTCACAAATAAAAAAAAAATTGGCACATTAATAAGAGAAATATATAGATTTAAGCACAATAGGGGATTTAGCGCCGCAAAATCTATATTCATATCATTGGGACTGCTTAGTCTGTATTGTGGCTGCTTTATTTCCCATATAGTTAGTAGATTATCCACAAGCGCAGATCAATAGATTTTAGAAGGTACTTGAATGATTTTTAAAGTTTTAACTCCTGCGTTTAGTTTCACTTTAAGCCAAGGTCAGAAAATATGTTTGACTTTCTGTCTTTAAACTCTTGTTACCTCGATCTATAAGGCCTACATGTCCTACATGAAGTCTAGTTACCTTGAACTACAAAGCTAAATGTTCTACATGTTGCTTATTCATACAACTCTCTATTATATGTATATATTATATTTCAACTATAAGTCAGGACACTAATTGATGTAGGGCTGCAACAACTAATCGGCATAATCGATTATAATCGATTATTGAAAAAGTTGTCAACTTTTTCAATAATCGATTAATCGGCTTCGGATCAGTTGGCCCTGTTCACGGCTCCACACACGCTGCGCGCCGCACCTCCTCCAGCTAACTAATCGATTTTGAAAATAATCGTTAGCTGCAGCTCTAAATTGATGTGCATTATATAAATGTAGGACTTATTCGTTTACTTATTATTCTCAACAATACATTACTAATATGAAAGTAGAGGATTCATCTTAAATGTATCTATTATATGTAAAATGCTTTGCAAGGTTAAACCTTTCAGTAACCTAACTATAATAATATTAATAATAGTGTTTATACTGAATAATATCAATATGAAATATATTGGTTAATATCAAAATCCCACTACAAATCGTAGGTGATTATTTGCTGTAAAGAGTACCATGGCCTTTGGGGGGTGCCATTGTGGTATACAGCAAATCCAAGGCAGTGTGGAGGTACCTGCTAACTGGAGTAAGTGGCACTCTTCTTTCTGTCTCCTCCCTCTTCCTCACACAGACATTGCAAGGGGCAATACTTTCAATCCTTTCTTTAATTTTGTCATGACATTAATATGCTATTTCATATGTAGATTTTTTTAGGTTCTCCATATAGTGTTCAGCTATATTTCAGACAACAAAAATGAATCTGAGACTTGCTAAACTGTCCTGGAATTTAGTAAAATGAGGAAGTCTGTTTCACTTCAATGCTTCTTTATAGAATTCCCCAAAGCTGTTTCACTTATGATACTGCTGTCGCATCCCCAAGCACCCTGATTGACGACAGGGCCAGACAAAAAGCTGGGGAAAAAGTGTGGGGGAGGATGAATAGTGATGTTTGCCATCGTGACAGTTGTAAAATTCTTACTTTTTGTTTTACAGAACATCTCTAATGGTTGCTGCAGGCAATGGTCAGATCAGTTTAGTGAAGTATTTACTACAAAATAATGTTGATATCTTTGTAAAAGACGAGACTGGATGGACTGCTGATGATCATGCTGTTATGAATGGCCATCATGCGTAAGTTTAAAATGCTTGTTTTTCTTCATTCTATATTTTCTCATTTCTATACTAAACACACACAGTATTGGGCTTTATTTCTGAATTTGGAAGAGGAGTTTTTTTATTTCTCCCATTTTAGCATACAAAATATGAAAGTGTATATTTAATGGGCAGCACTGCAGTATGTGACCCATCAAAAATTACCTGCAATCAGTGCTTCCTCTCCCAGCCTGGGGATGGCCACAGTGTGTGCTATTTTACAGAACAGGCTTTGTACGAATGAGGGTTTTTCCCTGGTCAGTTTTTATTTATAAGACTGGCACAAACTGTCCCTCCGTCAGGGCATGACCCCTTCTGTGGAATACCGATTTCATTTGCTCAGTATACGCCTACTAAACAGACCAATGTGTGAGGTGTTTGTGATTTCAGGTGAGTATACACAGAAGTATATGTACCCTTTTTAAAGGAGTTTTCCACTTTGATCAATCAGTTGAATACTAGCACTAGAGCAGCAATTAAAACATACAGTATCAAACATCTCAAAATCTTCATCCATTCTACATTTCATCGGCATAAGCTCAGAAAAAAGATGTTGAATGCTACATAGGCTAAAAAAAAACACATGTCCAGCGAGTTAGTAGACCAACCCCTTTTAAAATCTGTCACAGACCTGAGCATTTAAATTAGGCATATTAGCAGACATTACCTTTTTATTAAATGTCAAAACAGCATACATTTTAAGTACATATTGATTTTTCCTGTAAACGTTGAACTCACCCTAGTCTTTTTTAACCCCTATTTTTCCTATTGGTCATTGGTCAATAAGGGTAGAGCCAATCTCAACGTTTACAACCAAAGTCAATATCTGCATATACTTTTATCTGAATGTGTGGAGTTGATTATTTTGAAGTGTTCTTTGTTACTGAACTGTGTTTTTATGCATTTTCTTTTTAACACCTGCTTATGAACTGCCCAGGTTTAACAGATTTACTTTAAGTTTATGAATTCTGATGGTGTTCTAATATGCAGAACTAAAGCCACTCTAGTAGTGCTGATGAAGGCCCTTTTTTATTATAGGTCATTAGGCTCCTTCAAATAAAATCAATTCACTGGCATATCTAAATATTAATTCACCAATTACTGTCTTTTAATTATATAAACATATCATGTGACACATATTTTGTCAGCCTTTTGCTGAACTCTTTCTGAGAGTTCTAATTTCTTGCCTGTCATCCTTGACCAAAGACAAGTATGAACTTTTTGACTAAAATATTTAAAGGGACTATTTATTTGTTTTACAGGTGGACTTTTCATGTAGTTTTCTAACTTTTTAACGTTTTACATTTCTTTCAGTTGTTCACATTTAATTATTGAACATGGTTCAAAGAATAAGCGCTCATCTCTTTACGGTGGTGTTAAAAAAGGCACATCAGTATTTAGCAGTCCTGACCGAGTTGTAGAAGGTGGTTTTACTTTGGGTAGCCCAGCTATAGATAAAGAAGGTAAGACTGGATTTCTAGTTCTATGAAATGTTTAATACTTTTTATACTGTTATACTATTTACTGAATTTAATTTGATAAGGATATGATCATAAATCTTTTGGATTAACATTTCTGTTGTAAATCAAAGCTCATATTGTTTAATCTGGTATTTCACAAAGGCTGATTAGAAGACAAACTGGTTTATATAGCAAAGCAGTCCAGGAATAGAGTAAAAAGAGGAATAGTGCTAACAAATCAGTATTGTTATTATAGGTTGTTTGTGAACTGTTGCTCCTGGAGAGGATAGTTGTTGTTTTGTTTTTTTTGTTTCAAATGGTTTTTATTGATTTTGTCAGAAGTACAAAGTAACACAGCCAGCACAGTGACAGGATAGTTGTTAATGCACTTTGTGCACAACTGTGATACTTTGAAAGTATGGTGCTTATTTGTAAGGGCGTACAGCTCAGTGGGAGCAAGATTTATTTCTGTTGAGGTGTGGCGCTCCATTGGTAGCCAGGGGTTTGTCCTATTGCAGGTTCTGCTATGCTGCTGCTTTGGTGCCTCAAGAATTAAGATGCACGCTCCTTGGCTTTTAATCCCTTCTGTCTTGCATGTAGCAGGCACTGACGAGAGTGTAGTAGAGTGGTTCTGTTTGGTGAAGCAAGGTGGAGTAGGCACAATGCAATACTCCAGGTTTGCATACCACTGGATTGAGATGATCCTACTGAATGACTTTGTATTCACTAGGAGCTTGGCTACACATATAAAGTAGTATTTGGTGCGATATTTTTTTTTTTTGCAACAGAAGTATATCCACTTTTAACCACCACTTTTAATGTGAAATTCCTTCTATAACTTTATGAATTATCTTGAAGGGAAGAAAGCAGACAAAGTCTAAGCTACAGAGTAGTAAAATGACAAAGTAGTAGTTTGGTAAGATTTGACAACTTCGTTCAAAGTAAGCAACATCACGCAGGTTGATTCTATAAGGCCTCATTCACACTGACGCGCATATACGCGCGTACGTGCGTATTGTAACATATGCAAATAAATGGCTCCATGCACATAGCCGCGTATGGAGCCGTATATTTGCGTAGCGCAAAAACAGAAGGGAACCGAGATGTGCCCGGGCAGCGTATTTCTGCGTATTTTACGCGCATACGCATGTTTACGCATATATATGCACGTGTATGTGCGTACAGTTCATTAAAATTTCTATTAGGAATGATGCATTCTTTTTTTTTTTTTTTTTTTTTTTAAGATCCACCCAGTGTCCCTACCTTGCAAGAACTGGAGTGGATCCTGAGCCTAGGGTCCAGTGTGGGCTGCTTTGCTGTGACGGAGCTCCATCCTTGTGTGCATTGCTTGCATAACCCCCTTGCACTCCCTGTAGAGATGCCAGGAGCCAGAACATGTCACTCTCGTCCAGGCACCTCTACACGACATGCAAGGAAGCTGTAAGCAATGCATGTATGAATGGAGCTCCCTCGCGGCCATAGCTCCAGCCCACCCTACCTTAAAACTGATACTTGGCGTCAAGTAGCATATGAATGGCTGTTGGCACGAGAACAGAGAGTACTGCGCTAGCGGGGGGCTGAGAAGCCTCTAACCTAGCACAGTGGAAGGCATGCGGCGACCCACTGAACATGAGGTCACGACCCACCAGTTGAGAACCAAGGTTCTAATGTGTCCATGAGGCCCTAGAAACGACGAAGTACCCTCCAGTGTTGGCTGCCGAGGGCTTTGTTTTCCTTTTTTGTTTTTTTTCTTCGTCTGAAGGCTGCACAGAGTTGAGTTTGCTTTGTCCGGGTTGTATAAACTTTGAATTCAGTAAAAGCTGATTATTTAGGTTAAGATCCTTCACTAGTCAAACCTATATTCCTTTGTGAACATTGCTACGTGATTGTACTGGCAGATGAAGAAGTTGCTTTGGACGCAGATACTTAGCTATTCTGCCCCATCCTGAAATGGTTATCTGTTGGATTTAACAGTGATTATGGTCAAGAACTGGCATGGAATACCGCTTATTCCTTACTGTTAATGCTGTGTTGACAACTAGATATTTCCCACCTTCTTGTAATTTAAATTCCTCTTCTACACTACACTTGTAGTTTGGTGTAAGAGGTTAGGTCTTTAGCCTAGGTTAGGGTTTAGCCCTTTCAATTTGTCATACCCTAAAAGAGAACTATGGGGTAAGGGTTTTTCCCCATAGTTCTCTTAAGGGTCACAGGGGGACATATTCTAGCATCCTCCCATGACCCAAAGCTCAGTATATAGCGAGCTACAGCTCACGGTATACTGAGACCACCGCAGCCGGGGCGGATCCTGACATTACTGTCGAGATCCACCCAGCTGCCTGAGTGACAGCGGGCTCTGCCTATCCAGAGCCAGCTGTACCCACCCCCTCCCTATCCGTTCCTCCACTCAGTGCTGGAGGATCGGAGCGGGAGGGGGGGATCCCTGAAGGGAGCCAAAACTGACAGTCACGGCTCTCTGCAGGGAGATGATCGAGAAGTGAGCGAGCGACGGTATGTGTTTGCTCACTTCCCGATCTATTGAGCCGACCTGTGACATTTTTATTGTCACACGTCGGCTCGAACTATGAGGATGAGTGATTTTCACAAGTGTTTGTCAAGCTAAAACATTTTTTTGTTCTTGTTTTATATGAGTGGTGAAGGACTGGAAATCCTGTGGGGTTCCTAGTAGTACTAACTATCATTTGCTCTGTTCGAGAGATTTGTCGTTATTTCTTATCCTGCTGACAACTGTTTTACCAAACAGGAAGTGAAGGAAAATTTGCAGTGGGGACACAGGCAGAAATAAAAATCTAACTGTGATTCTAGACCTCCCTAGTCTCCTTAAGAAAAGCATTTTGTTTATATGTCTGTGCTGTTGTTGGCAAGTCCCCCTCACTTCCTGTCTGGTATAACGTTGTCTGCTGGACAAGGAGTGAGGGTAAATCTCTCTTTGGAAAGCAGTACAAACCTCACAGAGGTTCTAACCCTGCTCAACTCTATCCAAAACTCTAAAGAATATTTTAGGCTGTGCATACAATTTAATTTGATGTGTACAAATTATCCCTCTATGGCATTGTTGCAAAACCTCAAGCAAATGGCATTAATGGTAAGGATACTATATAACCTAATATATGTATCTCTCTTGCAGTACTGATAGGTAAGGATGAAAAGCCCAAATAACATTTAACGATCTGTTTCATATAAGTGTTTACTCTTCAAGGTTAATAAAACATATGTGTTCATTTGTTTTTCAAACATTTTTTATGTTATTTATTTATTTTATGCACTTACCATTTATTTGTATAATAGTCTCAATCGGCTCAATCTTGTAATGTCCAGGGTATGATTACCATTTTTGTTTCTGTTCTTTCCATGCTTTTTCATGTATGGATGTAGAGTTGCAAGTGACTTCAAAGCAAAAGTCAAAAAGAGATTCAAAGAAAGGTATTATGTAGTGGATACAGATAGTCCTTAAGGTGGATTTATGGCTGTTGAACATAAACTAAGAATTCCATAAAGTATCATTCCTTAGATGCAATTTTGTAATTCTAAGAAATTGCAGGAAGCGCAAACCGTAAAATAATAATGCAAAGATATTTTGCACAAACCATATTTATTAGTCAGTGGAAAATTCATAGCATGCCTTTTTGTCTAGTGGACTGTTCCTGATACTGAAATACAGATATAGCTAGTAACAGGGGCTGAACCAAGCAAAGGGCCATGTATAAGTTTCAGCACCACCCTGTGTTTTGCCTTGCAATTATACTGTATTATGTGATGCTTTGCATGACAAGGTGGAGTGTAGATAAAATTAGTTGAGAACCCCCATTCAAAAACTCAAAAGTAAACAATTCACTCTGACATATGATGTAAAATAATGGCATTCAGATTATACTAATGTATACTAAAATATATATCTCACCAGTCGCAATTTTTTTCCAGGCTGCTGGCCAATAATCCAGTTCAATACTAAATGGAAGAAAAGTTGGAAGTACATACCATATAAAAATAACTTGGTTATGCCTAGTTTTAGGCATGGTCCTTATCCGACCATTTAACACAAAATTTCATATTTTTCAGTCTAACAAAAACACAACTTTTTTTTGTTCTGAATTGACAGCTGTTTATCCAGAATTTTTTTCCAGGGAGCATTGTCTATTTCGGACTTTTTTTTTTTTTTTTTTTTCCTTTAGGTTTATTTATAGCATCTGTACCTATTAATTGGTATTAATGTATTTCACATAATAATAATGTTTTCTCTCCTATAGGGACTGATGACCTTTCCCGTGGTGACTCCGAATCCCAGTAAGGGTTTTTTCTGGGTTTTTTTCACCGATAAATATATAAAAGTAACTGTAAGCTGTGGTTTATTTACTACTGCATTTACAATTCTTTTCAATAGCAAACTATTGAGTTAAATTGGTATATCCAGGATCATATCCTTGGAGCAAACTGCGAACTCCTTTCATGTGTGTAATGTGTTTATAAATAGTTTACCATTTTTCAGGCCTGCTGTTGTCTGTTTTTTTAGGTAACATACATTCATAAAAGAGCATTTAATCTGGTGATCTAGTATTTTCTGAATGTTTCTTTGTACAAACATTTTCATTACAGTGTTTCCGGAAAAACAGATTCCTGGCCTTCCTCTGATGAAGATGACCTAGACTTCAGTCCAAAGGTATGATGTCAACTTTAAAAATAATCTCAGAAAGCCAGGGCACTAGGTTAACTTGTATTACCCTAGGAGTCTGGTAAAACTTTTATGTCTGGCTAGAACAGCGGTGTAAATCTTGCTCACTGCCCCTGTCAATGGGCTGCCAATGCCTCTGAATGGGCTGCCAATGCCTCTTCAATGCCTGTGAAAAGTGCACAAATGTGCAAAGGAGGCTACAGCAACTGGTTTAACTGAGAATCATTATCATGTAGTTTACAAACAAAATAAAGTAACACGAATGCTAATCTTTCACACTAACTTGTAGGACAGTTAGCAAAGAAGCCAGTAATGTTATTGCTATCTGTTCTTCCATATTGCTTTTCACAAAAAAAAAAGTAAAAAACGCTACAGTAAAAGACAAACCAAGGGCAATGTGGGCTCACTTTCAATAATATAGCCAGAATAAATGTCTGGTAAGCTTCTCTTCCTCTCTACTAAACAAGTTTGTTGTAGTCACTATGGAACTCTTTCTCAGACACACATTATACCACTTGCCTTAATCAGGGACTTCCTGTGCCTCTTCACAAATCCTACCTCTACCTGGCTCAGCTAAGTCCTGTCCTTTTTATATAGCACTCTCCATAGTGTGATGCCTCCTACTGTGATGCAGGGCTTCTCCCACTCCTTACTAGAATACTGTGTCTAATAAAGGCATAGGCTCCAACAAACTGGCTACCGGGGTCCACAACTGCAGACACTTCCTGTCTACATGTGACTCCTATTTCTGCTCACCGGTGACCACCATTTTTATTTTTTCAGGAAGCACCAATTCAGTGCATACAAAGCCAGTGCTGCTAATTTTCTATGTTGCTCATTGCTAATTATGTCAATGACGGGGGGAATGCCACTTGCCACTTTTACCTGCGCATCATTTCCACATAAAGTTCATATTTAACCAATGACACCATCAAGCTTACAATTCATTCCCTTGTTATCTCTTGCCTCGACTTTTGCAACTCCATCCTTGTTGGCCTACTTCTACACAGGCCCTTCAGTCTTTCATGAATGCTGCTAGACTCATCCACCTTACCAGCAGTTCATTATCTGCCTATCCCACCTTGACATAATAACTGACCCTTTTACTTCTTCCATTAACTCATCCCACACAATTATTACCTTTTTGTATTGCTTGCCCTACTACTGGATTGTAATCTCTCACGAGCAGGGCCCTCCGAACCCTCCTGTATTGAATTTGTATTGTAACTGTACTGTCGCCCTCTATTTTGTAAAACGCTGCACAAACAGTTGGTGCTATATACATCCTGTAGTATAACAATAATAATCTCTGCCTCATAACTTTAAAAATACTAACAATATAAAAAGTCATCCACAGCTTCCCTAAGCTATATCACCCGAACTATCCTCTTTGCTTTCCCTAGAACCTCCTGCTCTCTAGCTCCCTCGTCACCTCCTATGCTGGCCTCCAGGAACTTCTTTAGAGCCTCTCCCATCTTCTGAAATTCCCTACCTCCATCTGTCTGGCTATCTCTTACTCTGTCTGTCTGTTTTTAGGCAATCCCTGAAAACTCATCTCTTCAGGGAAGCCTATTCTACCTCAATGCAATAACTGCTCATTTCCTCATAGGTGTTACCTTCTTTGTTTCACTGGCTCCTCCATTTTAGACTGTAAGCTCTGCTGACCCCCCCTCCTTCTCTTTATTTTATATTGTGACTTTACTGTCTCCCTTTATATTGTAAAGCACTGTGCAAACTGTTGGTGCAATATAAATCCTGTATTATAGTGACGATGACGATAATGTTGGTTCTTTTATAGAAAACATCCAAGCCAAGTTTAACGCAGCTACTGAGCTCCAAAAGAAATGGTTAGTGAAACCAAATTTTAGTAGGCCATGCAAGTTGACATGTTTTCTGTTTGTGTATGTGGAATTCTGAACTGACTTGTGCTTGTTTCTTTTGCTGTAGTTAATGAAAGTGGTAGTTTTACTGCAGCACAGCCTAAAAGATTTGCAATACAGAGTAAATCAGATAGTGAAGAAGACTCTTTTCATGATAGTGAAGATGAAGATGCAAACACTCCGTCCTCTCCTAAGCCTATTCCTGAAATCCATTCCTTTCCTCAACCTGTGATTTTCACAGCTGGCTCCTTTCCAAAACCTCCCCAGCTGGCTTCTGCTTCCCTCCACAGCATTAATAAGGTAAATGTTTGATAACACCATTATTAGTTTTTCATTAATGTGTTTTATTTTCTCCTGCTTTATTTGGCTTCATAATGGATCGTTGACATTTCAAGATGAAACAAAATTAAAAGTCTGTGCTACTAAAAAGTCTGAGCAAACTGTGAATGATCAGGAAGAAGTTGAGGTGAATGATCAGGAAGAAGTTGAGGTGGAAGAAGACAATGAAGAAGAATGTGAAGAAGGTAATGACCAGTGTGAGGAAGATAATGAAGAATCTGAAGCTTTAGATGATGGGGAAGAGGATGAAGAATGTGGAAGTGATGATGACCAGAGTGAGGGAGATCAAGAAGAGTCTGAAGCTTTAGCTGATGAGGAAGAACAATGTGGAGAGGATGATGAGGAGGAAGCACAATGTGAAGAGGATGAGGATAGTTTTGATGATGAAGATCGTGAACAGTGTCCTGAAATAAAAAATGATGGCGATGTTGGTGATAGCTTAGATGATGGCGAGGAACATAGCAATGGAAATGAAGTTGTAGGAAATCTGGATCCCGGCGAAAGAGATTATAGACCAAGCAATGGAATTGCAGAGTCAGATTGCAAAGCAAATGTGGGTTCCTCTCATTGTGATGGGTGTCTGGATACTCCTGAGGTTGAACAGAATGCTCAATACACCCCAGACTGTAATGATGTACCAGTATCACTAATATTTGGGCTACCTGAAAATTCTGAAGAAAATGGAACTTCTACTGAACATGAGGCAGGCTCATTAACAACTTGCATCCGAACAGACCAAAACATTGAAGTTACCAGTACAGCAGAAGGGCAGGATAAGGATGACATGCATGTAATTAAAGAAAGTCAAAGATATTCAGAGATAGATTCAGATTTAAAAGGGATCCCTACTAGTATATGCCAAAATCATGTGAGTAAATAGCATTGTGTGCTTAGAGTAAAGGTTTGTGTGCTATTTTTTGTGTTTAGATACTAGAAGGTGCATCCCCTGTTTTGCTTTCCATCTGCCTATTTTGTGAAATACCCTTTTGTTTTCTGTGTTCATATAGGTGTGTGTTTGTTTATTTCCTCCATATAGACTATATTGTACATTTGTGGCATCCATGGTCTTTCCGCAACCCGGCTGTTTTGTTTAGTTTTTTTTAAAAACATAACATACTTTATTTATCTGAAACGATAAATCAACAAAATTCAAATAACACAGTGGTTTCAGTTTTCTTATTAATCTGGTAACGGAGCAGAATAAAAGAAAAATACAAACATATCAACAATATTGCAGGATACAAATATAAGTACCTTGTTCATTTTAAAATATATCTTAATACATCTTTGTTATATATTCATATATTACCTCTTTGTTGGGGCAGTGACTCCACAAGGGTCCCGTAGTGTCCATCAAATAGTATTTCACATAGCTGGCAATAGATGAACCAGAACCAGGGGTGTGCAAACTTGCAGTACAATAGGTTATTCTTCTTTGTTAAAGGGAAAAAACAAGTGAGGTTTTTTCCGCATCCAACTCAAATCATGAAAAAAATTCAGGTTTGCTTTCTTCATTCTTAAAGGAGAATTATGGGGAGAGTGAAATAAACCCCCATAATTAGAGCCGACGTGTGACACTGGGGCTGTCACACGTCGGCTCTATTGATCGGGAACTGGACGATCACATACCGCTGATTCCTGAGTTCCCGATCTTTAACCTGTAAAGAGCAGTAACTGTCAGGCGCCGCAGAGATTCCCCCCTTCCCTATCTCTATTCCTCCAGCAGAAGGGGAAGGGGCAGGCAGAGCCAGCTGTCAATCAGGCAACAGGCTTGATCCCGACAATATTGTGGGGATCTCTCCTGGCTGCAGCACGGCTCTGTGCTGTCCGCATATAGCAGGCATTAGCACGCTATTGAGTTTTTGGTCACAGGAAGACATTAGTATATGTTCTCCTGCGACCCTGAAGAGAATTATGGCAAAACAAGGTTGAGCCATAGTTTTCTTTTTAACATTAAATGAACGGGTATCTGTTACCTAGTATTATGAAAGATGCACTCTGGTCTATTAGAAACTTTGAGATCCATACAGGGAGCTTAGACTACCTGCTGAGTAGTTCCGTTTTTCCTCCAGGCATTGCTGTACTGTAGCATAACTCCACACTCCTCCCTACTCCCTCATGTCCATATTCTGGATATAATGGCACATACCTTCTGGTGATCCTGGAATACTCTCCTTGTTGCCTCTTGATCGAAGAAAGCCTGATTACATCGCCACCATCAGGTTGAAATATGACTTGGACATTTTAAATGTGATTGGTGAGAGAGTTTTAAACATTACAGGCTTTAGAACGTACACTCCTACTGACCCTCTATGGAGCTGTGTGTGTTTTTGTTCTGCAGGTGATTACACAGATCTCAGAATAAGGTAAATTGAAGTGAACTTTTTCACTTTATAACCATTGCTTTGTTTACTGGTAGCATTGGTAGCTCGCTGAATGCTTTCACTTCCTAAAATTGTGCTTTGAGATATTTATTTTGGACTGCTTCCTGTTCTTTTAGGTAAAATCTTTTTCTAGTGATGAAAGTGAAGAAGATAATGAAGACAGCGAAAGTTCTGAACATTCATTCACAGCAAATACTGCTAGCCAAGCAAAGGTACAAGCCAGTGGAGATGTTGCAGGCAGAAAAGGTTTGTATGTATTTTTGCTGATTTCCCGTATCTGCCCAAATTGTACATCTTAAGTACAAGAACAGAACAGTCTAATCTAGTGCTAATTAAAGCCCAGGGAATTTTCTGCTACAGGAGCCAAAGAGATAATATCTGGCCATGGCTAATAGAAGAACAGAAAAGAGATTAAACTATTATGATAATGTAGCTGTTGCATACGGTTTTATATAGTTACATAGTATTTGAGGTTGAATAAAGACATAAGTCCATCAAGTCCAACCTATTGTGTGTATGCATTTATGTTTGAGCAGGTGTGTGCATGTGTATTAGTCCATGTGTGATTTTGCTCTTAAGCGTACCTGTACCCCTGTATATTATGGTCTCCGAGGAAGTCGTCCAGGAGTTTCTTGAATGTTTTATTATTCTTTTGTATTATTATTACTATTATTCAGTTAATTTTGCTCTAATTAACACTGTGAGGGATTGATGCATATAGTAATGTGATGACAGCCTTGTAAATATATATATTATTTTTTTTGTAGTCGCACTAATGTCAGAACTTGGACTGGAAGATGATGATGTTGAATCACCTTGGGATTCTGAGGTAGGTTTACAGTATTTGGTTTATTGTAACTTAATCATGAGGCATAATTGTTCTGTTTTAAAATACCTAAATATGTTATTATGTTATATTCTTGATGTGGTTATTTTAACATTTTTTGTAAATTTTTATTTTAGTCTGCCTCAGACAGTCCTAGAAAGCATTCTACCAGTGACATGCCTACACCTGCTGCTCCAGTTCACATGCAGTGTATTTCCGAGGAATCACATGAGGGTACGTGTTACCTGTCTACATGTAGATTAGATCAGTCGTTTTGAAAACATTAATTTCTGTACATCTGATTTATTTTTGCAACAAGCCACACATCTCTGAATTTGTTCCAGTTATGCACAGGCTATAAATTCATCCATTTGAGTGGGCATGAAAAGGCAATGAAGGCTGCCATGGCTAACCCCTCCTTCTGAAAATGCTCGCTGACTTTGTCATGCTTGACTCTTTTCTTGTTATAGGTCAATGAAAACAGTGGATCTGCATAAACCGCCAGCAATGACAGGTCAACAGTGGCAGCTCCCATATTTCTCCCATGACTGCTTTACTTATTGAACCCTTCACAAAAGTGCTCCACGTTTTATTAAATTGCTATTTACTGGCTATTAATGAGAAATCGAATGAAAAATGTTATACATTTAATTTCTATGACCTTCATCTACTGTGTATGTATATATGTGTATACAATATGTGAGATATAGATATATATATATATATAATATTTGTATTATATATACAGTGTTTTCTGAGTTAGTGACCCGCGACAGGTGCCTCAACCAGGTTTAGCTTTTTTTGTTGCATACTTATTTTGGGTCAGAGGCTCACCGGTTATTCAACTGAGATGATCAGCATGAGAGCCAGTCAACTAGTATTTTCAGAAGCAAATGCAGCTCGCGTATTTCTTTTAATGGCAGGTTTCCGTGACATCTGGTCTGGGTGCACTTGGGGTACTACATTTGTGTTCTTTACACTACCTTATTGATTCATCGTGCTTTGGTTTATTTACCTGTTTACGTGTTTAAGTTCTAAATTCTGTGTCCCTCATCAGATATGTATTACCGTCCTTGTTTTCTTAAACATTCAAGAAGTTGTAAGATGCAGGATGAGGACTGGCTCTATAGACAGAGCGGTATGATCATGTATTCAAAAAGCCAAATCCTTTGGATGCATGGCACAGTAACAGGCTCCATATTTCTGCTATACTAATTCTCTTGCACTGCATAATCTGACAAATTCTACTCTGTACTCTGTGCGCACAGAGCATGACGTTTGCATGACATCTGATTGTACAGATTAGGGAAACTGATTTCTACTTTATTTTGTCTTTTCTAGCGGTTTCTGAGAAAAGTACAGCTCCAGAAAGTAACAAGGTATCAGTTGGTTCTTTATGTGATCATTCTATAAACTGTTATGAATATATTATGTTAAGAATATTGTTTGCTGTTTATTAATCCACAGAAAACCGTTTTGCAAATGAATAATGGCTCCTCCGCTACTTCAGTGTCTAAAGTAAATGAAAGGAACAGTAAATCAGGTAATTATTTTTTCTATTCATTAAACACGGTTAATTTATAATCCAGATATGTGTATATATAATCTGTTTGCTATTCTTGTTTTTCTGTAATAGATCTCATGGCAGATTTGGGTCTAGATGATGCTGATGATATTGAAGGTAATGCTCTTGTAAACTGTGTGTGTGTGTGTGTGTGTGTGTGTGTGTGTGTGTGTGTGTGTTTTTATACTCATTTTTTTTTTTTTTTTAGAGTGTCTTGAT
>NW_017306317.1:2206421-2251871 GCF_000935625.1 Nanorana parkeri
TGTGTGTGTGTGTGTGTGTGTGTGTGTGTGTGTGTGTGTGTGTTTTTATACTCACCTTTACTTTTTAATTGGAGTGCCTTGATAGGGTAAGATCATAACATGAGTGACTGTTATACTGCCTTCATCTGATATTTTATTCCAGGCGGGGTGCTACCCTAAATGTGTTTTCCCACAGCTGGACAGATTTGAATTTACATCAAAATATTCTCCTAACAGTGGCATAGACCTGACAAATTTCTCATTGTGTTTCAAATTCAACCCTATACTGAAAATCTAGTACTTGGGTACAGTTTCTTTAGGGTGGATTATCTCTGTTATCCTCTTTCTCAGATATTAGTAATACCTTTTGGCTTTAGAGAAGCATGCTACCTAAAACTGGACACAATAATATGCCTCAGCACACTGTCAGCTATTCGGCATTTGTTAGGTGTTTGGAATGCTCTAAAAATGGTGGCTAAACTCACAATTTTAGGCTGGGGCAAGCTTTCAGTTTCTATGTGCTTAGTGTCTATTTATCCTTTAGGTGGCAGTATAACCCTAGATTGCTTAATTATCATCAATCGGTGTCCCTCAGTGTACGATAGAGAAATGACCCTGCAATATTTTTGACAACCTATTGCACCACAATGCAGAGTATTCGCAGATGTGCATTGTGATGTGCTATAGTGCAGGCCTGCTGTATATTTGCATTGGGATGCTATTCACAATATACCACAACAAAAGTATAAATCAGTCTAAAATTATGAACGTGGCCACCATTTTTAAACCCTTCTTAACACCTCCCAAATGCTGTAGAGTTGTGGAGGAGCCTCTGAATGATTGATTTATATACCCACAAATAGGCTGCTTTAACGCAAATGGCCTCAACGCCCCCAAATACAAGTGTTCATGCACACAAAGGTGTGAATGGGCCTTAGTGTCCTTAGGTTATGAGTTGTAGTGTGGCCATTGCATCATAGTGTGTTGCCATTTGTGAACGTTAAAAAGAACCTCGCCTCAGATTGACCCCTGCGAAGCCCTATGGATTCTAGGGCCTTCATTTTTCTGAAAGTCAAGATTAGGCAGCATGTCCTTCCTGCGCTAAGCCTTGCCCTCTGTCATTCAATTTACAGAAGCTAGAGCCTCTGCTGCTTGCTTACAGTATGCTATTTAACAGTTAAATGGTTAAAGGTTGGGACCTAGTTTCATCTTGGAGAGAACTCAGAGAAATCAAGGATGTGTGTATACAAGGGTCAATTTAAAGTTTAAAACAAGTATTTGTTGGAAGGACAGGGTGTCTAAACTTCAGTACTGTTGTTACCATTAGGCCAGATAAGGTTTTTAGAGATGTTTTTACCATTCTGCTTTGTTTAGATGCATCTGATTGGGACTCTACGAGCCATTCTCTTAAATACTCATCTCATACCCCACGAGGTGTTGCTCAGTCACACCATAAGCTGAATGAAAGTACACCTCCACAAACACTGCTTGACAGTGCTTCAACAAAAGCCACAACAATTTTGCCACCCATGCCATTAAGTTCAGTACAAGAAGATGACAATGAAGATAATGTGCAGCTGAAAAAAGACATACAGAGCAAATCCAAGGACATTTCACAAGATTCACATAATAACAAAAACGGTAACATTCATTTCATAAAACTTATAGTAATTGTTTGGCATTTAATGTTCTAACTGTAGTTAAAGCTGGACTCCAGGAATCTACAAAGAAAAAAAAAGTATCTACCCTTGCAGTGGGGCTTCCCCTGCACTACAAGGTTTAAATTATGGTTGAACAAATCCCAGTTACCATGGCAATAAAAAAAGGTATTAGAGCTTTTTATATGCAGTTTCATTGACTTGCTCCACCAGCCACCAGATGGTACCTAATAGAAAAGGGATTCCCTCAGGAAGTATTTTTTCCTCACTGTGTACTGTGAGTTAGAGAGAGCATATGGGTCAGTGCTGTGAGAGAGCATATGGGTTAGCACTCTGAGAGTGAGAGAGTCAGTACTGTGTGTACATGCAAGTATGGATCAGTACTGTTAGTGTGGGATTGTCCAAAAAAATAAATACATTCGAAGGTGGGTAATGGCAACTAGGATTTGGCTGAGCCTGTTTTACTGATTTATATATACACACACATTTAGTTTGTGTTTTTTAATTTGTGTAAATATGGCAGTAAATTAAGATTGGGAGGTGCTGATTGCCATGGCAACCGGCTTTCGTTTGCTGGCCTAGATAAATGCTTGTTTTTGCCTAGGGTAACATGAAAAACCATATTTGGTTACCTTATTTGTGCTCCTGTCGGCTTCCCTTTTTCGCTCTATCCATCAGTCGCACTCTGATGTCGCACCGTATCCCTTACTCCCCTGGCAACTGGCACTCTCTTCTTTCTTCCAAAACTCTGGGATTTGGGCAGGCCCTTGATGCCCTCACTTACAATGCAAGACTGCTAGTCTTGCATTGTACATTATGCAAGACTAGCATAATGTACAATGCAAGACTAGCAGTCTTGCATTGTAAGTGAGGGCATCAAGGGCCTGCCCAAATCCCAGAGTTTTGGAAGAAAGAAGAGAGTGCCAGTTGCCAGGGGAGTAAGGGATACGGTACTGCAAGGGTTAAAAATGAGCATTTAACCCTTGTAGTGCAGAGGAGCCCCACTTGTACCCATCCTCTACCTAGCATACCTACTGGTTTTTTTTTTCTTGGAGATCGGACGCCTTTTCTTCAGGTCTATTTATAGAAAAGAGGGCAACTAGTGGGTAATAATCCTTAAACATTTACTTAATATATATATTATTCCTTATATGTATTCAACAGACCATGAATACAGTTTAGTTTTTAACCAAAGCTAAAACTTTGTAAGCAATAGAGGATTCTTGAAATATTTGGAAATACCTTTTAAATTAATACAATTTCATGTTCATGAGAAATTCTTTAAAAACCTAACAAACACCATGCTTTTATTTTATTAGGTTTGCTAAATGGGAAAACCTTAAAGGATCAGAATTACCTAAAGGTAAGTTATAATTCTAGCAATAGGAACCATGTATATGTTTTCAGGCACAACATATGTGCTGCCTTTCTAAATACTAGAGACTAAAAGCAGAATTGGTGGGATCTTATATATATTTTTTTTTTTTATATGCTCGTCCCAGCTTGCTTATTCAAAAAGCGTTGTATGATTAGCTGCGGATCTGATAGACCAATATGCACATGCTCAAGGGAACTGTTAATCTGGAAAGTGTCAGATTGGTTCAGTCAGTCTGCCTCCCAGCAGATTACAAGTCAGTTCTTTTAACTTGTTGTAAACACAAGTTTTAAAATGTGTCTGATTTTATTGCTTTGGCATTCTTGTTTTTGTTCAGAACTTTCACTTTAATAATGTTTTCTGTTAACTTTCCCCTGTTCTACAAACTGCTGACAGTCTAGCAGTATAGCACCAATTAAAATACATGTTTTTATTATCCAATATGAGATGTAAAATCATAATAGTAACTAGGGATGCACCGATACCGGTATTTCGGTACGAGTACCAATATTTTTTTTTCCAGTACTCACCGATACCGATTACCGGAAGTCCCATTCAGGAAGCCAGGCGGCGTGTAATGACTCGCCACCTGGCTTCCTGATTAGATACAGGAAGTATCGGGCTAGGCATCAGAGCATTTGGGCGAGTAAGAGTACTCGCCCAAATACTCGGTATCGGCACCAATACTAGTATCGCTATCGGTGCATCCCTAACAGTAACCCATTTCATATAGATCACCCAGTTATTCTATGTGGGTTGGGCAGCTCTTTATTATTGATAAGTGAACACTCCAGACAAATTTTACATTTTTTTTTTTAAATACACAAATGTATTCAAGGGTGTTTTTTTGAATCTATTTTACAGTACTGCTATTATCACTTCCTGAAATATGTCTTAAATAACTTTTACAGGAGCAGTCCGATATTATATGTTAGGTTTCATTGCATTGCACAATTCTTCCAATACTAACAGGGTTATTCATAAAGGGCCTAGATTGATCACTTCTCCTGCCTTCTCCAAACTCTTCACCCTTTTGCGAATAGCCCTGTAAATGTTTTCAGGCTTTGGAAGCTGAAGCCCAGAGAGAACCTCAGCACAGAGGCTGGCACTCCTTCCTGCCCTGTTCACATGTATACAAGGTGTATGGGAAGCAGTTATACCACTTACCAAATGCGTTGTTTAGTTTTCCAATTGTAAGTAAATGTGTGCACTCCCATTTGAGACCAGCTTTTTCATTGTTTTGCGTCAATGTGCTTTGATTTGGGTGTTGCAAGCAACATTCTGCAGGTGTTGAAACTTTTCAGTGCTTACTGGCATCTGAAATAAAGTCAGTGGACATGTTTCCCAAACACTTCCTAAATGTCGGTATAGCATTTGAAAAGCATTTCAGGAGCATCTGATTGATGATTTTGTAGAAATGATAAACCTGAGCCTAGCCTTGCCTTCTTTTGTGCCTCTCCTGTGTTGAAACTGAATTCTCTAAATTCCCTGCAAACTTGCATCTCCAAAATATAACAGTTTAAAGGTCCAGCAGCTCCTGTCGGTAGGGCCTCCGTCATTTATCAATTGCTTATCCTTACTGTGTTTGACCCCCTCATAGCTATTATCTTTCTCTGCCATCATTCTCGGTCTTAATTTTATTTTTCAAGAAATATTAATTCTATTTGATAGAAAATTTTAATTGAATGTTGATCGGAGGGAAGGGGGAACAGGGGAAGATATTATATGCATACACTATACTTTAACTTTAAGCAAGCTGGCTGTCAAAAAAGCCTGTCAAGTGCTTGCTTAAAGTGTTACAAATGTGTGTCAACACATGGGACATTTTAGAAATCTTCTCTAATGCCAAAAGCCTGTGCCAACTAGCCTGTGTCAATATTCAACTGACACAGGAAGCGACAATAGTGAACAGTGTGCGGTGTGATTTATTTTATATGTTTTTATTATAATGCGCACACACACAGTATACAGATGTTGGTGGTCTTTGCTCTTGCATAGTAATATGTAAATAAGATATACTAGCTTGAGGCACTCAAGGGACTGGACACATTTCCAGTTAATATGCACCTCTTTGGCATCACTCTTACTTACCCACACATCAAAAACATGTCTTAGGAAAGTTGCACAAAGTATTTCCTGTGCTTTCACTGACACATTGCCTTTTCATGGCCTTCTATTACTGAAAGCTGATTTTGTAATCCTATGTAATACTTAATGTTTAGTGATTTTGTTCCCATAAATGTATACAGCTTGTAACATTTTGTTGATTGTTTTGTATTTCTATATGTAATGGAGAATGAGCATATGTTAATGACGTCCAACTTTAAAATGAATCCTGAGCCAATTAATCAGAAGGGGGTTTCCCAACAGTCTCTTGAAAACCTGCCAGATGTGCAAAATGCTGATGAAAATCAGGAGTTTTTTGACTCAGAACTTCCTTGGGAAGAGAAATATGAAAGAATGTGGGTTGACCATGAAAAAAAATTTGTGAAATCTCATTTTAAAGACATTACCGCAGAGCTAAAACAGAAATTTGGGGAAATATCTAAAATGAAGAAAAAAAGTCCTTCTAAGACTAGTAAAAGTCAAGAAGAGGACATTTCCCCTAGCTCTTTGGATCTTGAAAAACATCTTGGACAAGGAGCTAGAACTTCAACCATTGTAATGTATCCGGTTAGTGTTGATAAGGATGATAAGAGTCTTGGAAATAGCGAGTCAACTGACTGGAGTGAAGACACTAAAAGCAAATTGCAGGAACGATTTGTTGTTAGCCCTATCCATGGTGAGAAAGGTTCAAACACAGTAAATCTACAAGAAAAAGAAAAGCAACCTTTTACATTGGGAGTTTCTAACTTTCCTACAAAAAATAATTCAGGGCATACATCTCCATTGCCCACCAAAGGCATAGGGAAGAGTTTATTAAGTACAGACTTTGAAAAATTTGGCAATGCATTATCGCAAGCTAATGATAAAGTTGATTGTGTAAATATGAAGGAAAGTGATGTGCAACATTTTAAAAGTTACAATGAGAAGGTTAAAGACAGTCGTCATCTTCCGCTGGAAGAACATACGCCACAACTCTTGTCTTATGACATGCCTAACAAGCATCTGGATAACCAATTGGAGCAAGATATGAGAAGATTTAAGAATGAGGTAGGAGTGCTACAGTTGGAATTCCTGAATTTGACGAGAGAGAGGTCACAACTACAAAAAGAGGTAGAGGTGTGCATTCTTCAGGCCCTATTTCTTTGCTTCTCTCTGAACATTTAAAAAAAATGTTCAGTTCTGTTGTCCTGTAGAAAAAGATTTCAAAGGATCCTGCACTGTGGATATATACTGGGTGTCATCTTTACCTTCAGACCATCATCATTCCACTGTCCTTCTGCTGTGGTGTCTTCTTCAGTTACATTGTCTCATCTCATCTTCTTGAAGCTGCAATTTAATTGTGAATCATAATTATTTTCAATTTCCTCCTGTTAATCAGGCTTTATTGTGTTCTAAAAATTCCCATTAATTCAAAATAAATGCTAGAATCCTTTGTCCTGATGTGTTGTGTTGTGTGTGTGTGCTTCACTTTGCATTCATTTTAGCAGCTGTATGTGCATAGTAAACTGCAAATCGTATTCACCATTTAATTTTGCCATGTTGCAGGTTGAGCGAGAAAAGGCTAATGTAACCAGGCAATTGGAGCTGGAGAAAGTAAAAGGAAGCACTGACAATGAGTGTGAGCTGCAAGCAGAATCAAATGTTCAACCAAAATCAAATTCCAGCTCTCATGAAGAGTAAGTAGATATGTAAGGGAATGTAAATGAGGTTTCTTAATCTTTCTGGGTTTTCCTTTTTTTCTTTTTTTTTAAATATTAAGTCCTACATGTACAGCCATGGATGATGTGTTGGTACCCTTTCAGGAAAAGAAAAGCCAAATTCTTTTTCTGAAATAACTTCAAACTGAGTGGCATTCCTCAATATTTATTCTTTGTTAAAATCAGATTTTGCTTTTGCTCTTTGGTTCAACAGAATATTACAAAATATTAAAACAAAATAAAATAGGCATGAACAAAAATGATGGAACCCTTAACTTAAGCAGCACCCCCGGCAAATCAAATCTTAACCCTTGCACTGCAAGGGTAAATGCTCGTTTTATCTAAGTAGTTAAAATCGCAGTTATACTCCCCAAAACCATGATTAACCCCTTCATGACTGAGCTTGTTTTTAGGTTCTGTTCGTAAATGACTGACACACTTTTGACATTTTTGCTGTGTGATTCTTCCACGTCAGCAATATACTTTCTTACAAAGTGCACCCACACATATTATATATTGTTTTTTAGAGGACAGATAGATGATCCCAGTTTGCTCTTAGACCACGCCCTTCAGCCATGCTCTCCCTTCACTCCAGCGGTCTATGGTCCTGTGAGTCATCACATCCAATACAGTGTATTGGATGTGAACACACTGAGGGACATTCTATCGCTGGAGCGGAATAGGAGGGAGCAGAGTAAGAGCAAGGATTGCTGTTCAGGTGGGTATAACTGTTGTTTTAGCTCCCTAGACAAAATAAGCATGTAACCCTTGCATCTCAGGGGCAGCCACATGCAAGGGTTAAGATTTGATTTTTTAATATTTTGTAGCACAACCTTTAGAGGCAATCACTGCAAACAAGTGATTTTTCTATAGCTCTAAAATCAGACCTCTGCAGCTGCCAACAGGTAGTTTGATCCACCTACTTTTCTTAAACCGACTGTGCCAGCTATTTTTTTGATGCCTTCTCCTCCAGCCTGCATGTTTCAGCTCTTTCAATAGATGTTTGTTACATTTCAGACCAGGGCCCATAGAAGGCTACTTCAAAATATTCCAATTCTTTAATCTGGGCTACTCATGGGGGCATTTAGCTGTGTGTTTTGGATCATTATCCCATTAGAGGACCCACGGCTACACTTCTTTGGACCTTAAACGTCTTAATATTTGCAGCTGTAGTCACAGGAACATCAAGCTGCTTGGACATGGTCTTATAGCCTTTTCCTATTGACATGCTGGTCTGTTATGTTCTTTCTGATGTCCTCAACAACTCTCTCCTTTACTTTTTCTGGTCCATGTTTAGTGTGGTGCATGCGATAATATCAAACAGAATGACTGACTACTTTTTTGCATTTAAATAAACAGACTAACTGATTATGAGATTGAAGACAAGTGTGAAAACTATTACAGAAAACCATTAGTTTGGGAGTGATTTATAATCTGTTTTAGGTGTACTAACGTCTTTCCAGGCCAGTTTAGAATACTTTTTTTTTAATATGATAAGCAGTCATTTCTCTCTTTTCACACTTTCTTTACTGTTTCTTTTGACCTGCCAGAGGCATGTCGGTATACATGAGACGGTTGCTTTTCATTGTATCACTTTTCAGGAGTAATGAAACATTGTTTATATATTAATTCACAATTCATTGTATAACATTGAACCATGCGGTACAGTTAATTTTGCTCATTAGCAGGATGTGCTTAAATAGGACACTGCCTTATCCACTGAGATACAAAAAGCATTTTGTCATTAAACTGTTAGTCCCTATTCACACCTACGCGTTTTTGAGCAGCAGAAAACGAGCTTCAAAACCCCCAATGCAAGAAATCTCATTATTTTCGATGGCCCCTGTTTACACCGTAGCAGCAAAACGTTTAACACAGAAATAAGTACATGAGCTTCTTTTGGCAGTTTTCAGCTCGTTTTTCCCCATAGCTTTCAATGAAAATATCAGGAAACGTGCAACAGAAGCATTTTGCGTGTTTGTCCACGCATTTGTCCATTGACCACAATGTCTCCCCAAGCTGCCAGCGAAAATGCGCATCTTCATGTGCAAAACACAAAGACAACCAGATGTGAACGGAGCGTTAGTGAGTAGTAGAAGCTCTGTACATTCACAGTTCAATGAAGAGATGAGACCGGGAAGGGCTTGATCGCAAAAGTTATTGACAAAAACAAAAATTACTTGTATTATATTTACATGTTTTTGTTTTCTTAGTCCCCCCATAACATAGTTTGTTGGTCCTTCTACTAGAGCTGTCGATTTTCCTCTGCCTTTAACAGGCCAGGCTCTCAAGCAAAAGGAACGGTTTAAAAAAAACGCACCATAGGGTTTATGTATTTTAATAGTATTATGACATGTGGCAAGATTACTTTAAGAATGTTTGACAGCAAATAAAATGATACAGAGGTATGTTCAGCTCCAAGAACAGCGGTGCTTGATATATCTCCATAAGAAACCCACCCCTTTACCACATCTGTTTTAAAAAAAAACATGTTTTTAGAGCTACTTCTCACAGTGTTTTAGCACTGTTAAAAGTTATATTTTTAACCTAATTTAAAATTCTGCTTTGTCTACAAAATATCAGAGTTTGAATGCTTCACATAATCTGATTCTGTGATCAATGCCAGTATTCTGATACTTTTCCATAAATTAACTTAATGGGATATAGTTGGATTTCCATAGTGATTCACTGAGCTCGCGTTTTGCTTTTACTCCAGGAAAAATGTTAGGCTTCCTGTCAAGTCTGGACAAAAGCAAGATGATCTAAAGAAGATTTTTAAACAGAGATGTACCGAGAATGGAGATATGCTTGAAGGATTTGATGACAGTACACTTAGTGAAACATCACAGAAACCTGGCAAAAGGTAAAGTTACACATTTCTACATGACTAAATGTATACATTGACCTACCTTGAAGATTTAGGCCCGGTTCACACCTGGGCGTTTTGTAGCGCGTTCGTACGCTCTGCAAAACGCTCAAACACCGAAATCCCATTATTTCCTATGGGTATGGTTCACACCCGGGCGTATTACAGGCCGTATGAATGCGCTACAAAACGTCCTACGCCCAAAGAAGTACAGGAGCTTCTTTGGGGTGTTTTTGTCACGCGTTTCCATTGGGATACAGCCAAGTAGCGTCTCGAAACGCGCGACAAACACGCATATTCGATACGCCTAGGTGTGAACCCAGCCTAAGCATCGGGTAATCTGTGGCGGCCTTTTTCTCGGAATATGCACTTCTGATTGTATGTTGTTATCAAAGGGCACCAGTGAAAGAAAAGTATCATGAAGACATAAATTATTGGCTTCAGATGGGAATGTGTGTCTTCTTCCTCCCTGGCCTTGGTTTAGGGAGGGTAAGTGGTATATGTTCATCTTTTGTTGTGCTGACAACACTATATCAGAATAAGTACAGAAGCAGAGAAAGACTGCTTCATCTGAGGCCTTCTCTTTCAGTGATTTTGTAATATTTTCTTTTGAACAAGAAGTATTTGAACCATAACATGCTTGATGACAGTGGAGACAGGTTATGATGACTTTATGTTGCAAATTTATCAGCCAGACTTTGGTTACAGTTGCATCCATCTTGCTTGGGCCAGTGGGCTGATTTCTATAGGCAGGTTGAAAGAAGGTGTGTGCCTTGAGCTGTCCATACACCTTGTGATCATCTGACCCATCCTGCCCCGATTTATCGCAAGGTTGGATCAGCAGTAATTAAAAAAAGCACCTGGACAAATTGCGGTAATTGACCCCACGTATTTTCGTTTGCGCATGAGTAGTGTAAATCGTACAAATTTTGCTGTACGGAAACGCCACCAACCTTGCGAAAATTGTGCGATCAACTGAAGTTTTCTAACCTGCTGGATAGTCAAAAGTTGATCTATTGCACAGTATTTGGGGTTGACACTGACATCGTAAGGTGTATGGGCACCTTTACAGCCACCACTTTGATTGTGCAGGTGAAAGTAGAATTACACCTGGAGTCTGATTTTTACACTGCAAACCAGATGCTTTTTTTTTTCCTGGTTGGAAGTTTTTGAATGTGTTTAATGTCGGTATTTTACAAATAATTTGCAGGCGCTTACTGCAGCTACACTGCATACTGAAAGCTATATAGGATATGGTGCTATACGTAATCCATTTAGTGTTTATCCATTAATTAGAAGTGTATTCTTTGAAGAATTTGTACAATCTTAACAATCTTCATTTGAACACTATGATAAAATGCATTCATTATACTTCTTTTTTTTTCTTCTTCATTTTAGGGCAACCACTAAACGTCTTGATGAAAACTCTAAGGTATAATTATATGCATTTTGATTTCAAATGTTTTTGTATTTAATGGTCAGTCCATCCAAAGGTGATCTACTATAATAGATTTTATCTGTTGTTTCGCTATTGGTCTGAGTTACCCCCTGGCTTTTTATACCTATGCAGTCTTCAGTGTTGTGATCTCTGTTCTCTAGACAAAAACAAACACTTGACCTTTGCACTGCGGGGGTAGCCCCACTACAAGGGTACTTTTTTTGTTTGCCCAGAGATGGGCTTTAATTAGGGCTGTCCCGATGCCACTTTTTCAGGCCCAAGTACAAGTACTTCCCCCTCATGTACTTGCCGATACCAATTACCGATACTTTTTCTTAAAGGGACAGGTGACTTTAAATGATCCATAGTACAACTACATGTTTTATGTACTATGGATCATGATTTAACCTATTCATGTTAGCATCTGAGAATTGTAACTCTATTGCTGGAGTGTAGTGGAGGTGTGTGCTGTATATATGTACTACATATACATTACACACGTCCAGTACACTACAGCAATAGATTTACAGCCAGCCCCATCCCAGCTTCCCTCACTCAGTTTCACTCCGATCCCTGTTGCCTCACGTGGTGCCTCTCGTAGTTGGCGCTGGGCAGGATCGCTGCATCGCATCTCGGTGCTCAGCTTGTGGGAGGTGCTCACTATTCTGCCCTGCTAACATGAATGGGTTAAATCATGATCCGCAGTACATATACAGTACACACGTCCAGTACACTGCAGTAATTGAATTACAATTATCCCCTGGTAACATGAATGGGTTAAATCATGATCCGCAGTACATATGTCCCGTACACTGCAGTAATAGAATTACAATTCTGCCCTGCTAACATGAATAGGATAAATCATAATCCATAGTACATAACATGTAGTTGTACTATGGATCATTTAACCCATTCATGTTAGCAGGGGATCATTGTAAATCTATTGCTGCAATGTACGGGACATTTGTGCTGTATATGTACAGTACATATAGACTGCACTGCAGCAATAGATATACAATTCTGCACTGCTAACATGAATGGGTTAAATGATCCGTATTACAGGGCTACATACCATGTACTATGGATCCTTTTAACCCATCCATATTAGCAGAGGATAATTGTAAATCTATTGTTGCAGTGCATTCTATATGTAGTATATAGTACATGTACATATAAAGTGCACTGCAACAATACATTTACAATTATCCTGTGCTAACATGAATGGGTTAAATGATCCGTAGTACAGGGCTACATACAGATCATTTTATCCATTCATGTTAGCAGAGTATAATTGTAAATGTATTGTCTGCACTGAATTAGCAGTGTGTACTCCATAATAGTGTGTGTCCTCACTCACTGTGCTGGAGAGAGCAGCGACGAGTCAGCGCTGGTCCGGTGACAGAGCTCCGCCCACCGGAGCAGCAGTGACGCGAAGCTCGGCGAGGTAAGTAAGAAAAAAAAAACATAGCGCAAGCTTCGGTGCTAGGCATCGGGGCATTTTGACAAGTACTTGTCAAAATGCCCTGTATCGGGCCTGATTCCGATGCTAGCATCGGTATCGGGACATCCCTAGCTTTAATGTCAACATAATTTGTTTATTGTAGTGAATCCTACACAGACGTTTTCTCTATCTGTAAAGGGGAAGGAATTACAAAAATGCCATTAGCAGAAATACATACTTTACATTTCTCTTTTGTTTTCAGGACAATGACGATGATATGGATGAGTTTTCACAATTATCCGACTCTGTATCTGAAGAATATGAAGTTCCTACCTCTTCATTTAGAAATGCCATGTTGTTGATTGAGCAATTTAACCTCGAAGGCCAAGGTAATTAAAAAGTGTCCTGCTGACAATACTATAATAGCTGTAGATGTACATGTAGGAAACTTGCTTTAATTACCTGCAACTTCTGCTGTCACACTGTTGTGAAAGTTGGTATTGTTTGACCTTCTCCAAAGCATCAGGCAGTTGGTGACAGTTAGCCTTGCATGAACAATCCAGCCTCAATCTTTCTACAAATATGCAGGCTTGCATCAGGTAAACTTGCAAGTTTGTGGCGATATGGGGAGAGGGTAGGGCAAGTGCTGCAGGCCGTTTGTCTGAACCTTTACACTTAAAAAAAAAAAAAAAAAACTTTATCTACCAATTTAGCGTCTCCATAATTAGTTACTTTTAAGGTTGCCAGTGTGCTTATTTCAGCTCTCAACTGAGCATTCAAGCCCTCAAATGGCTGGTGTCATAGCTGATCACATGTGCAGTACGATGCAATTTAAATCGAGGCACCTTCCTTGGCTGTAAGATAGCAGGTTGTAGTTCTACTTTAAAGCTAAACTAAGGACAAATGACATATGTCTCAAATTTCCTCTGCCATTATTGCAGCAGTTTTTATTTTTCTGAGTTAATTTTGCCTCTTCCTGCCATTTTTCACTTACTGTATTAGGGTGACAACACTGTTAATTTTTCATTAAAATCATGATGTTGTCACCCTATGAACAGGGTAGTTTTAAATGGACTTTAAGCGACAAGCAAATTAAACGTCAGCTTAGCTAATTGTTTTTAGAGGTGACAGCAGCAGTTTTTCTGTTGTGAAAAAGGGTTGACACCATATAAGTAAAGACTAACTATTGCAGGGGTGTGGACATAGAAAAAAAAACTACCCGTCCAAGGACTAAAACGGGGGCCCAATCTACTTGACAATCTATGTGTGATACCAAAAATAATTTTAACCAAAACAGTATTTAACCATGCTAAGAAGCGCCGACCAATGAGTGCTCGTAATTTGTGAATGAAATGCAAAATCCATAGCGCAGGGCTGAGCTGGATGGCAGTACAGGTTACAGGTAGTACCGGCTGAGGGGGAAGGATCATTCGCCAAAAAGGTAAGTATAGCGGGTGATTCCATTTTCCCAAATTACTTGGGAAAGTTATTTCGCTACCACCGACTTATGGCTTATGGCGGAACACAACCACTTGTAGCTGACCACGTCAGTAAGCCTTACGTGGGTGGCTTTTACTGTTCTCCTATAAGCTGAACTTATACCAAAACAGATCCCCTGACGGTACTCTGTAAAATAGATATTAACAAAAATTCTGAGAACTCCCCACTGCTGCTGCCAGCCACCACAATCTGCCGCCTCTTCTCCCTGCCTGGAGCCCCTCCATGGAGTGGCACAAATGATGTGAACTGATGATCGCAGCTCTAATATACACATATGTCGTCACTCTATGAACAGCCCACTCCGATGGATACAAATAATGTATGTCAATCCATCCTTGTGTTTGTGCAACGCACTTGGCAGAAAAAGTCATTTAGAAAGGTGATAATGGGGCTCTCCGCCTGTGCTAATAAACCTCTGGCTTTTTTTGTATTTCACCTCTGTAAGGAGGTTAGATTGTGGAAGTGTTCGTTGTCACAGTGCTATTCTGAGGTGCTGGATGACATTTTGAGCCTGTCAAAGCTAATTTTTCCAAAGATTAATTTGCTAGCATTGCCATAGTAACAGGCAGAAATAAAGGACTAGTATAGACTTTTAAAGTAGTACGAGAGCCTTACAAATGTTTACATTGAGTGCATTAGTAAAGCCAGCTTGGACTGGGAAATTAAATGCTTTTTTTTTTTTAGACCTGTCCATAAATACATTTTGTTTCTTTACCTCTGGGTTCCCATGCAGCCCTTCCCCAAACCTTAAGTCACGGAGAGTGCACACTTGATCTGCTAACAATCCCCTGATTCATTCAGTGGGACTGCAAGTCCCACCATGTCTTGCACCAGCGTGCATGTGTGCCCTATGCTTTTTTTATGTAGTACTGTCTGGCTGCCCTTGCATATAGAGGGAGGCAGCTGGCAGTGTTCGCACGTCCCCAGATCTGGAACGCACTGGAGATGGTGTAAACGGGCCCTAGAACCGGAAGCTGAGGCTGGCATTTAAGGGAGCATGTTGAAACTGGGAACGAGGAAACTTTCCAAGAGGAAAACAGTGCACATAATAAGCCCTTTTATATCCGAAGTACAAACTGTGTAACATGTAGCCTTTAAATATCACTTTAAGTGAACTTTTCACTATCCTGAACCATAATACACTGTTACAACTGTCCAGCAGCAGGAACTACGAGGTGTCTGCTTATACCATATTTGCCAGGAAATGTGCCTCAGAAGCCCCACCTCAGCAATGTGTTTGCATAATTACTCCCCATTAACCTCATTAATGTAATGCACACCACTATTTGGTCACCGTGGTATGTGCATTGTACACTGGGATGTGAGGGAGGAGTACTACAGCTCCGCTTCTCTCTTGGCATACCTGGGCATGTAGAAAAATATGTTTATTATACAATAATTTTTGTGTTATTAAACAGCCTTACTGTACTGAAACTGTCCGTTTTATTAGCCAACTTATTCATAATGCCTATCTATGTTTTTGCATGGTAGGTGTTCAAATGCTGCATTTAAAAAAAAAAAACCTGCATGAGTCTGCTAACATTGCAATAGATTTATTATTTTCATAATTGTATTAAGTATAATAAAAACAGAATAATGTATGGCAGATGATTTCATACCGAACAGTGGACGATAACTGTGTTTGTTGTGTTTTTGTTTTTTTTTGCTCAGATTCTGTGAATGTGTTGAAAATTCAAAATATTATTCATGAGTATGAACGAGTAATAGAAAAAGAACACAGACGACATGCATTACTGGCCCAAGAAGTTAAAAAACTGCGCGAAGAACGCAAAGAACTCCAGCAAATGACAGAAAAAAACAGAGAGCTTAAGTCTTTGTTGGAATACAACAAAGTAGACTGGGACAGTGATGTAAGCGGCTTAAGGTGAGTGCATCCCTGGGTACTTAAACCTCACTGCAGGTGGAGGTAATGCTGTATTGGTCACAGTATAGGTATTAGCTTTGGAGCTCTGCAAACATAAACATTGCCCAACCACTGCTAGACTAGGGCAGAGTGAAGTGTTGCTGGGATGCATTTTTTTCAGATGCTACAGTTACACTTAAAAATAACAGCCAAAATGTGCCTGTGCATTCAACAGCTGAAGAGTAGGTACAGAAAAACTAATGTATGTACATCTGTAATAAACCAAAATGGTTTATTGATCATCTTCAGAAACTGCTACACCTCTAAGAATTCAGAAGGCTAGGTCCTTTTTTTTTATTGCATTTAAAGGGAACCTGACTTGGCCTAAAACAATAACTTTCCTCCCTGGAGGCCGTATTGTATATTCTCCAGTTTTTTTATAAATAGGCCCCATTATAAATGTGATTTTTTTTTTATGATTGCAGTATTAACGTTTTTATAACTGCATATGTCCTTTTTATTTACAATCAACAGCTTTTATATTTCCATTTGTTTTCAATAACAGGTGTACTTTACTCCCTGGAGGATGTAGTTTAATATCTGCATCCCCACACCCAGGTGCACAGACTTTGCTGTACAATGATCCTGTAAAATGTACAATGCAATACAATGTACTGTGCAGGGGTGTATCTACTGCAAGGCAAACTAAGCATTTGCCTAGGGCGGCACTTTCCAGGGGGGCGGCAGAAAATACCGCCCCAAACCAATGAGGTGGAAAGAGCCGGACTTACCTTTGGGCATACTGGGTACTTGCCCGGTGGGCCGAGGCTGGGCGGCACAGAATCAGGCAGTTGCCCTAAGAGTGGCTGCCTAATTAGAGAGTTGCTCGGTAGAGGGGAGGGCCCAGTGAGATGCGGTCTGGCTGGCTTTGTACAGGAGGTGGAGGGGAAGCAGCGGGTGGCTCGGGGCTGGCCATATCATATGAGCTGATGGTGGGATGTCCCAGAAGCAGGCTGGAGGACTGCAATGTATCCTGTTGGTACTGATGGCACGTGGGCTGCTTGGAGCAGCACATGTATCAGGGAAAGGGACTCTGCACAGCCCTCCTGAGACCCTACACAGCCCATCATATACCCCACACAGCCCACCATAAACACTGCACAGCTCTCCCGAGACCCCGTGCAGCCCACTAGAGACCATGCACAGCTCCCTTGGGACCCCGTGTTTGCTGTATCCAGTGACTGGCAGGTTGTGCAAAATGTCCTAAACAGGATGGGGTGGGGCAAATTTAGATGGGGGCGGGGGTGCCTGAGTTTAGTCTTGCCTAGGGCAGCACAAAACCAAAATACACCACTGGTACTGTGCAGGACCAAAGTCCAGTCTCAGGGGGGTACATTAATTGGGCTGTCCTTTTTATCTTTATCCTGACATATTTTATTGTGTACTGTGTTCCTTCATTTTTCTGGCATAAAGATTGATTCTTATCTTTTTTTAAAATTGTAATTTAAACTGTGCTCTATTCCATGGTGTGTAGAATGCATTGGGCTGCTAAAATGGACAAATTAATATATATAAATGTATTGCTTGCTCCAGCCAAGCGGCTGCTTAGAAATCTGTTCTATAAAATAACTGCTGTAATCTCAGTTGCAATTGGGTTCCCTTCCACTTTCCACCTTGAACTGAACTACATGGGTAGATGAGACAAAAAATGGGTCTTAGTAGCTTTCTGTTGCAGTAATCCTTGTAAAGAGCATTCCATTAAAGTACCTTACATCTTTTGTGGTAGGTCTTCTCTCAAACAAGAAGAAGAAAAGAGAAAGAGTGCAGAAATGCTACATGACATGAGTAAAGACCAGTTCAGACGGAAGGAGGAACAGTGTCGTCGTGAAATAGAAGATAAGCAACAGCTGGAACTGACATTAAGAAACCTAGAACTTGAAATGAGAAGCCTGAGGAACAGCATGAAACAGGTATTAACAGTAAAAAGGTGAGAAAGGAGCAGATAGGCCCAATAAAGGATGGAAGCGGGAAGCTAGTCACAAACGACAAGGAGAGGGACAATAGGACATCTTGTAGTATGTGTGGGGATTTATGCTAAAAGGTGGCAAAGGCTATTACTATGTGGAACAGTTGGCGTAGCTCCTTCTTTCTCTAATTTTCTGAAGATGTTCTATTGTGTGACTAAGCAGTGAAATATAAGAACATACATTGCCAGCGCACCATGGAATCATTAGTTCAAACATTTGGGTTATTATGGATCCATGGTGTGCTGGGACCTATATTCTTATCTATATTTATACAAGTCAACCTGCTGGCAGTTGCTACTGCACCCCTTGCTCTGGACCTTACCCAAGATGATGGCAATATACCAAGTAAGTAGTAAGCAGTGAAAAAAATTCCCATTCACTACCTATTTTATACAGGTTTATGAAGGATTCATTGAGATATGTCCAAACGTTCCTAGTAGGCATATTGTCTTGTCTACAGCTGACAGTGGAAAGCTATTATACAAGCAAGAGTCTGGTGATGGTAACAAGAAAAATTATGATTCTTACATTTATTATGTATATCGCACCACAGACATGTTTTGGATCATCTTGTCCCTTGTAACGTGTGCAGTCATTTCACTTAGCTGTGGTGTAATACATGTCAAAAATGGGATAACATGAAGCAGAGCATCTGAATTTATGATTTCAATGACTGAAGATATATCCTGAATCCCAGAGTGTTTTTGTGCAACTACTTAAAAAAGGTGTTGTTCAATTGTGTTCACTAGAAAAATTGGAATATTTTATAGAGATGAAAATTATTTATTTCTAGAGTCTATGAAAGCATAAGAACAATCACAATATACAGTATCTGTAGATTTGTAGTTTATAGCTAAATTATTGTTCTCCCAATTAGTATAGTGGTTATATTGTTATTATTTTGCTATATAGGCTCTTTAAGTATTCACAATGCCTAATAGCACTGTAAACAAAGTTGTGTCTATACAAGCAAAGCCATAGAAGATGCTAAGATCTTTACAAAGTTGGTGATTTCATCATCTGTCCAGTGAAATTGCATTTGTTAGGGAGTCGAGCAAGGCTTTTTCTGAAAAAAATGGAAGCATTACTCAACAAGTTTTCTGCTTCTTTTTCAGGTGGAAGAAGAACGCAATGAATCTCAACGGTTATATACACAAGAGCATAGTGCCAGATTACTTCAAGAAGAGGCTCTTAATAACTTAAAGAGGAGGAATGAAGAGGAAGAGAGCAGAAAACTGCTTACTAGAAGTGTTGAGGTATGCAACTAAGGCTAATACGTGCTTATTTAGAGAGTCTAACCTTCGCTAGTAAAAGATGACTGCAAGAAAAATAGTTACCATGTTTCCAAGCCTGTGCAGCAAATAAACAGATAAAAAGAGATATCCGCCTAATGTAAAAAGGTTTGATCCCACTGCTGGGGGCTGGCGCAATATATACTAACTCCTAGAGGGTTCTGCGCCATAAAAGCCATTATTCCCGTGAGCCAGTTTGCCACAGACCTGCATCCCCCAGTTGCCTCTCTGGAGGTAGTAAACGCTGTGCCATCATCAGGCAGGCTAGACAATGGGATTGGACCTTTTATACACCAAAACAGGTAACTTTTCACACTTATTTTCTGCAGAGGCCGGGAAGATACAATATTTCTAGTGAAAGTGCATTTATCCTTTTTATTTTAAGATTTTGAAATAATATTACAATTAAAAGGCCTCGAATAAACTGCAGTGATTGACCACATATTACAGGGGTATTTCATGTTAGATTGGAACTCCCTGTCTGCAGATCCCACATTATCTTCCTCCTATTTACATTGCTTGGAGGAGAGTCAGTGCTGTGATATGGGTAAATTGAAGACAAAATCGCATGTGTTTTTTGTCGGGTAGTAAGAAAATCTAGCTAGCTAAGCTAATTGTTTATTTATTAGCAGGTACTAAGTGAACCCTCTGAGACCAATGTAAAAGTGAAAGAATTAACCCAGAAAAACATGACGCTGCAAGAGGAAATCCATGTGCATAAACAAGAGCTGGAGCAAGCACGATCTCGCTATCAAGAAGAGGAGAGTAGATACTTGGATGAAAATGAAGCCTTGAAGGAAAAGATTGATGATCTAAGGAAGGATCTTAGAGTAAATGAGGAAACTTTAACCCAAACTGTAATTCAATACAATGGGCAGCTTAATGCATTAAAGACGGAGACAAACATGCTGTGTTCAAAGCTGGAGCATGAGACACAAAGTAAAGAAAGACTGGAAACTGAACTAGAGTCAGTCCGTTCCCGGCTGAATTCTGCCCTACAAGATCTTGAAAGAAGCCAGATTTCAAAAACTGACGCAGAGCGCACCTTACAAAGAGAGCGTGATGACTGGTTACGATCCAAAGACAAATTCAGTCATGATCTTTCTGGCCTGCGCGAAAGCCACAATAACCTGTCCCAGCAACTTAGCAGAGCGGAAGCTAAATCAAACGGCCTTGAAAACGACCTTCACAGAACTGGCTTATCTCTACAAGAGAAAACTTTGCTCCTAGAAAGTTCTCAAAGGGACCTGAAGGAAGCGCAGAGCAGAATAAAAGATCTTGATCAATCGCTTCAGGTGGAAAAAGACCAGACCAACAAAAGCAGTATAAAACAAGAGATAATGCATGAAAGATTGGCCCAGATCACTAGCGAGAACATGCAGCTCCATCTACAGCTAGAAGATGCACAGAATAAAGGTGTTATCAAAGAAAAAGTTGTCAGCGACGTACAAGACAGATTTACAGATATGTATAGCAAGCTGCGCGCCGATGCTGAGAGACAAGTTCAGATAGTTGAAGAGAGAAACAAGGACTTGATCAATAAGTCTAATGAGCAGAGAGAACAAATTTATAAACTGGAGACTGAAAAAGTTGAGCGGGAGGTAGGCATTTATTCATTACTGTTATGTATTCTCTGGCTACATTAATCCAGGAGCAGTTATCATTCATAGTTGTGTTCAACTTGTACTTTATTTTATATGATGTATTTAACTTAAAGCTCAACTACAGGCAAAAATGGCTCAATACACAGTTGAAATTCTTAAATGGGTGCTGTTCTAACTGCAAAAGGATTAGTATTTCTGTCCACCCAGCCCTGAGATTTACAAAGCCTTGCCAGTTGGTAACTTGACATTTATCTACTGCAATTAAGCAATACAGCCTGATCACCTCCCCACCCCAGCCTGAATTTATGTGTTAAGGAGCAACAAGAGACTAATAAGGCCATCTCTTTGCTATCTCCTCCTGTTGCCATGTTCCTTGTCAGCACATATAAATGAAGGACACCCCACTGGCCCCAAGTGTTGCCCCTCCCTCTTTAAGTACCGTTGTATAGGGGATTTCAGAATGCTGAAATCAAGCCAACACCATTTATTTTTTTATTTTTTTTAAATATCTGGCTGAAGTTCGGCTTTAGGCCTCATTCATACTGATAAGAGCCGGCCCGTACAGATCCATGCCGTATCAGGCCGCTCCCCGGGAAGGACAGATTGCACGCAGCAGCCTGTTCTTCTCTATGGGGGTAGGCCGCCGTACGCTTACCCGAACTGCACATTCGTGCATGTGTCTGTGCTCGGACGCAGACAGGATCCATCCTGTCTGCGTAAGAGTACGGACACCTGCACCCGCATGGATGTGCAGCTCGGGTGAGCGTACAGCCACGTACTCCCATTGAGAAGAACAGGTCATCAAGGGAAATCATAAGCCATGAGGGATGATTGACTGACTTAAGAAGTTAGGAAACTTCACACAATAAATTGAGTGAATATTCACTTCAGTTATCCAGTCATGTGAGATTTCCTGTTTACCTATTTTATCTGCACATGAGTGCAATCTGTCCTTCCCGGGAGCGGCCCGACAGGGGCTGGCTCTTGGTAGTGTAAATGAGGCCTTAAAATACACCCATCCACTTTTATCATCCTGGAAAGAAAACTAGTTGTCTGGCAGTACTTCTGAGTCAACAACTCCTAACAAGCATGTAGCAACGAAGTCAGAAATCCATATTGTTATATATTCTTGTTCCAGGTTACTGACTTAAAGTAGTAAAGTGACAGCATCAGCCTGACAGCCAGGCGAGTAACCTTTTCAAAGGCTTAAGCAGTGGCTGCCTACATATTTATTTTACTAAAGATATCAAGTCATCTAAGAACTTTGAATCCCTATAAAGATATGACACCAAAGATCAAACAGCGCAGAATCTTTATTTTCTACTTACCTGTTATCTGTCAGTAGCAGAAAAATGTATGTATACCAAATTTATGTTAAATAATGGAGTTCTCATTTGTCAGTGAAAGCAAAAATTGGGAGATCAGATCACTGTGACATGATGTAAACCCTTACTGCAAAAAAATGCCACTGCCTGCCAGCTCCTGTTCTCTTAAATCACATGTGTCAAACTCAAGGCCCAGGGGCCGAATCCGGCCCACCAGGCCATTTTCTAGACTTCTACTTCCAGATCTAGGTATTAAGTTATTACTAAAACCAGTGATAATCCAACGCAGAGGCAATTATGATAAAGATTAGATACATTTATATAGTCTTACAGGCCCTTTGAGGGCAACCATAATGTTGATGCGGCCCACGATTAAATTGAGTTTGACACCCCTGTCCTAAATGAACACAGCCATGCATGTGAACAACTGTTCATTTTTGGCATGATTTGGTGCCAAGATAAATTTACTCCAGTGCCCACACACAGGAGTTAAGTCATCCTGGGCCAGTCAACCAAGATGGCTGAAGATGCTGAACCCAGGGGGGAAAAAAAAAGCAGACGGAGATGCCAGTGTGGTGACGGAAGGAAAGTAAATAATAAATATATTGGTCTACATGTACAGAAAATGTACGCATTTCAATGAAGCAAACAAATGGAGATTGTACATTCATATTAATTATTGAATATAAAGTAGTCTGAGATCACCAGATTGCATTTCATATTCCAATATTCTGCCTGTATTTAGGTAATTATGATTATGGAAATCATCCTTTGTGAACATGCCACAAACAGAAATGTACTAATTTATACCATGTAGTATAGAAATTGAATATAAGTTGATGATTTTAAAATGGGCATTATATTAGATACAAATGTGACCAAGTCTTTAGAGTTTGGCGAGTCCTATAACTAGCAGCACCAAACATCTTGTTCACTGACTTTAGTTTATTCCATCATATTACACTTCACTGTTTTGTACATATGTGACAACATTACTGTTCTTTATATTTGCATTGCTGATATAACACATGCTGGTAATACAGCAATATTCTGACCCTTTCAAGCAACCTGTCAGCAGAACACTAATGAATGGAACAAATCTCTACCACCAAGTATGTAGGTTTTTTCAGGGTCAGCAGAAACTGTTGGTGGTAGGTTGCCTTGATCCATTACGTGACACCTGTCCTAAAAGTTTAAACTAATTGGCGCTGTGGGAAAATATCTCTAGGTCTTGGTAAAAACGTGCTGAAACAGCGGGTCTATTATCTAACATATTCTATTAGTGAAGCTGAAGATATTTTTTTCTCACTTACAGAGTTCTATAAGGCAGCTACAGCAGGAGTTTGCTGATGCTTTGAAGAAACTGTCAATGTCTGAGGCATCACTTGAAGTTATAACACGTTATCGCAATGACCTAGAAGAAGAAAAACAGCACCTTCACAAAGAACTTGAGAAGTTTAGGACTAAGGTATATAAAAGCTCTTTTGTTTTTACTTGTGGCTTTGTTCTAATCAGGAACTGATAACATAGATGTATTCATTTTCTGATAACCGTATTATTGTTGTGTGTTCCTTTCTGTAGGTACAGGATGTAGAGGAGCAGTTTCTTCAGTCAGAGCGGAGTAACCATCAGTTGAAGAATTTATTAGATGATAAAGAGAGGGAAGTGATTGCAGCATTCCAAAAAGTGCAGGCACTTTCATCTGCAGCAGCTGGCAGTGAGACGTCCATCAAACAACTGGAAGAACACATACAGAAGTAAGTGTTCTGATTTCACCGTAATTGATTACTTTGTATCAGTTTTTTAATGTTCTAGTTAGTTGCATTATTGTATTAAATGTATGCAAAGACTTGGCAATATGCTTTAGGCACAGCATACACTTTTTTGTGTTTTTATATTTTGTTGTTGATGTGTTTTTTCTTTCAAGTTTTCGACAGACTGGGAAGAAATTTGAACTGTTGGGTTCTAACGTCTTCACAGGGCTTTCTTAGAAAGATTTATCATCACTTCCTGTCCTGCTGACCACGGTTTCAACAGAAAGGAAGTAAATGAAAATCTGCAAAAGTGACAGCATAAAGAAATACAAATCTTACAGGGATTTTAGCCTTCCCATTTACTACTAAAGAAAAGCATTTTTATTTGTGTCTGTGTTGCTGTTGGAGAGTTCCCCTCATGTCTTTCCTGGTAAAATGTTGTCAGAAAGCTAGGAAGTTAAAGGGTTTCTAAACCCTCCCGTTTTTTTGCATATATCTACTGCTTGCAAGCAGTAGATATATGCAAAGAGTTTTTGTTTTTTTAAACGCTTTAACAGCGGTTTAACCAGTTGACATCCGCGGTGTTAAACCCCCTTCCCATCCAGGCCATTTTTCAGTATTCAGCGCTGCACTTACACCGTCTTCACCGCGCGCACCCATCAGGAAATCCGAAACTGCTCAGGCGGCCGTAAAGCATCTTGGGGCGGGCGCATGTGCAGTTCGGATTTTCAGCCGGGAGACGAGAGACGCAAGGTAAGTCTATGGACACCTGCACCCGCATGCATACACTGGGATCGGAAGTGCCAGCGAGGACAGAGGAGTCAGCGCTGGATCGGAGACCCGCCGCACCGCTGGAGGGACAGATGAAAACATCAGGTAAGAAGAAGATCGGATTAGGAGACATCATTTAAGGTAAGTGCTGACATTAACGTTGGGGGGAGGGGAAAATGTTTTGACTTTAATGTCACTTTAAGGTGAATCTCTCCAACAGAGCACTGGATTGAAGTTAAAAAAAAAACCTAACAAGGATTCCAATTCTTCCCCATGCTATCCAAAACTACAAATACATTTTTTTGCTTAACATAAACCTCGAATGTGTCCCCAGCCAAAACCTATTTTTGGGTAGAGTCGGAAAGATTAGAACCTATTTTATCACCCTCTGTTTTACAGTTGGGGAGATTTCTCTTTACTTCCTGGCCTGGAGATATGACAGGAGGTGAGGGAAAAGTTCCCCCAAAATGGGAAGAGCACCACCTTTGACTGTTGTGATTGGAATAGGTGTCTTTTGACAGTAATCTTTCCTTTTTAGGATAGCCATACATGGCCTGATTCTAAACTCAAATCAAAGGCCCGATTCAATAACTGGGCAAATATCAGGCTTCCCTAGGGGACAATAACAAATGCTTCTCACCTTCTAGAGTAGTTATCTTTCACAGAGAATTGTTGGAAAATCTTTGACAGGGCTGATCCATCCATCTTCGAACAGTATGGTCTTTTTTTTCCAGGCTTGAAATTGAAAATGCCAAGATTGAAGCAACTGCAAAACAGCAATCTGTGCAAATTGAGACACTTCAGAAAGAACTGCAGGAATCCATTACTGTAAGTAGCTCACAACTCTAATGTTAGATAACATTAGAAATAAAAGCAATTCACAGCTGCAATAAAGGCTGGCAGATTTCTAGGAGCATTGCTTTTGTAGAATAGATAGTGTCATTCCCACTTCACTTCTCCATGTACTGAAGTATTACAATGGAAGGAGGTTGTAACAATTATTTTTGAAGGGTATCCATAACACCTGCGTTCAGTTAATATTGTGAAAGACTTTTTCCCCATTGCTTAGGAAGATTGCTATACTAGTGTATGTGTATATGTGTGTGTGTGTGTGTGTGTGTGTGTGTATATATATAATTATACACACATACATTACGTAGCGTGCACTTCTGATATTCTCACACATGTTTGACAGATTCGGAGTCGTCTAGAAGATTTAGTAACTGGTTTACAAACATCAAAAATTGGAATGGAAGAGAAGATGAACCAGCAGGTGAGTAGATTTCGGTTTACAACTTTATTATATTCTGCTATAGATAATGCAGGTTAGTAGCAAAAATAATATTTACTTAACTGACAACAGATGATAGGTTAGAGAAATAGCAGTGTCAGGTCTGTTGATCAAGCTCTACAGTAGTGCACTATGCACACTTAAATAATATGTTTAATTGTATTCTATGGCAAGAATATAATTCTGCTAAATAAGACACCTTTGAAGTATGTATTCATTGATCTAGGTACAAAAGCAAACTGTGCTGTCACAAAGTGCTCAAGACTCTCAGAATCTGTGGGAAGAAGAGCTGAAGTCACGATCACGATTAGGCGTTCGCTTGGCAGAATTTGAGCGATCTAATGCAGATTTGGCTGGACAGGTAAGTTGCATCCTATTGTTGGCTACAGATTATTAGTTGTTTTTTTTTAACCACCTTCCGTCCATGGTCGTTTGTGAACGGCCGGACAGGAGTCTGCTAGGAGCGGGAGGGGTCTTAAGACGTCCTGCCCCTCCCCCATCGCTCAGCGCGCACACGAGGGAAAACTGTGAGCATGTAAACAGCCAGCGATGACTGTTTACACACAAGCGATCGCGCGTCTCTAGGCGCCCGATCGTTTGCTGGAGCTGCGGGTGTGTGCCCCCCCATACCTATGTCCCGCCGTCTCCTCGCCGCCGCTGCCGGTCCCGTAATCTGCTGCGACTGGGACCAGCATGGCGACGCTCTAACAGCAGATCAAAGGGAGATAATTACTCGATCTCCGTTTGATCTCTTTTCCTGTCCCCGAATGCAGGAAGTGATGCATATTACATCACTTCCTGCATTCAGTGTCACTCTGCTTCATCAGTTTCTCTGGGGGTCCCTAGGTGACATCAGAGGTCTTGGAGACCCCTGATGTCTCCATAAAGAGGACCTGTTTGGTGAACTGGCTATCACATAGGGGATTTCTTAGTTCCCTATGTGATGGCAATAAAGTTAAGTCTAAAAAAAAAAAAAGCATTAAAAAATAAAGAAGCTAAAACAATACTCACAAATAATATATTTTTTTAAAAAAATTTAAAGTCCCCCGCCCCTCCCCCCACATACACACGCAAACATGCGTCGGGTGCGCCTATGTACGAAAACGACGATTGCGCCCATTATGTTACATATCGCCGCGAACGTCGCAATGAGAGCAATAATTTTAGGGCCATTAATCACTGATAACACTAAACTGATGAGCGGTAAAAACGTTTAAAGCGTCGCCTATGTCCAATTTTGGTTGCAGTAGTTTTCTGCGATTTCGCTGGTGCACGCAATTTTAAAGCTTGACATGCTTAGTGTCTATTTACCCGACGTGACCCCGTCTTTTATATTGTACCAACGAATTGGGGTGATAATAAATGTTTCATAACATTTTATAGGGAAACATGTTTTTTTTCAACATTAAGGGTACTTTTTTTGTTATATAGTAAAAAATTAAAACCCCAGTGGTAATTAAATACCACCAAAAGAAAGTTCTATCTGTCCCCAAAAAATGGTATGAAATTCGTTTCAGTATTCAGCGCTGCATGACGGAATAAACGTCAGTCAAAGTACCGCAGCGCTGAACACTGAAAAATGGCCTGGCCAGGAAGGGGGTGAAACACCTGGTCTTCAAGTGGTTAAAGATCTTCTTCAACTATTTGCAGGGCAATTCAGAAAGTATTTGGTCACATTATCTTTTCCAGGTGCCAGTGGTAATAGATCTATTAACGTGTAATAAACTGTTTTTCATTGATATTTCCCATGATATACTAACAAGGTAATGTTGGGTATTTACATTAGATGTCTATTATTCATGTTCACTTTGTTCATCCCCTCTATTTGTTTTAAGGTTGAAAATGAGAAAAAGAAAGTAAGGAAATTGTTAGATCAGAAGAAGTCTATGGAGGAGCGCTTTGATCAGGAAATAAAAAGGAACAACAACTTACAGCATGAAGTATCTGGGTATATCACTGAAATCTTTATATCAATGTGCTTTAAGGATAAGTCCGTAAATGAAATACATTGTGCATCTAAAAAATATAATGATCAATAAATTTGGTAGGTTGAGAAGATCAGTACATGGAGCTGCTGTAGGGGAGTTTTGCCTCACCACTCCGTGCTTTTTTTTGCAGCAGTAGTATACTTACTGTATGTCTATCTACATACAAAGAATTTTAGGTCTGTTTAACCAGACTCGTTTTTTTTTGTGTGGCTACAATAGGCAAAGATTGAATAGGCCCTCTATTCTTTGTAGTGGGTGTGTAAATGGGTCAGATGGTGGGGTTTGTTTTTTTGTTATTTTTAATGCAGTTGAGCTATTAGACTTGCTGTGGCTAGAGGGATTCTAAGCTGCAGAGAAAGGTGTAGCTATAATGCAAAGCCCAGGTAAGTATATACAGATGTAAAGGAACTGGGGGTTTTTTTTTTTTTTTTGGTTTTGGTTTTCTTTTGAGGGTATAGCTATACTGTGCAGGAGCACATAGGCACGCTGTGGGCCAACTCATAAGACCATTTGGAGTTCAGGGTACTTGATACCATATTATAACTTTTATGTTTGATTGTTTACTTAACTGCCTTTTTATATATACCTTAAAACTAGGTTTAAGAAACACTTAAAGACTACTAGGAAAAAGTTGAAGGAGTTTGAAAATAGTGAAAAACAGCCAATCCATATAAAGGAAGGGTCCTACAGAAGTAACCATGAAAAAGACAATGAAGTCCTCAAACTAAAGGAAAAGGTAATGCATTAAGCCACCTGCAATCCATACCCCTCTGCCCCACTCACCAGTCTTGGCTAGGTACTTTTTTGCTGGGCACTAAATCACTCTGTGCTAATCCAAATGCTGCAGACAGTACTCAGGATGCCCCTAGCCATTAAGATCTGTGGCTCCCCTACTGGGTGACTAAAGTGTGACCCAACAGAGGCTGAAACAACATGAGTATTGGATGCGGTTCTGGATCGGGCTTGTGATCCATTACTGCACAGTATGAAAGCCAATGTAAAATGAGCAGATTTTAGAGAAAAACTGGACAGATTACAGAAGCCTTGGTAAATGGATCAGAACGAAGAATGTATATTATTCAGTTTACTATGGTTGCCAGTATGGTTGGTTGCATAATATGTGTTACCTCCCACTATGCCTTTTAAGGTATATTTTCTGCTCAGTGGAAGTAATCCAATATAAACTCCATTTTCTTAGGACAGATTAGGTTTTTTTTATCAATTGGCCTCCTTGTTCTTATATTTAATTGCTGATTTCTAACATTTTTGATGCTTTACTCAGATTGAAGAACTCTCCGCACATTTGGATAGAGAATCCCGAAAATACATTCAGCTTGAAGCTTCAAATCGTGACTTACATGAACAGTTATCTTCAATGAAGACTTTGCACAGGAATCATGAGCGATTAGAAAGAAGTAAGAGGCAACTGGAAGAAGAAGTCTCTGAGCTCAGAAGACACATCAGCTCCAGCAAAATGGATCAAAGTTACATGGAGCAGTATAAAAGAGAAATCGATGAGAGGAGCAGGCAAGAATTACGACAAAAGCTGGAAGAGGTCAATATATTTCTACAGGTATACATTTTAGAATCGCTTGCATAAATTAAAGTAGTTTATACTGCTTACATATTCATTTGTTCCTTTAGTTTATATAGACATTTGTTTTACTTTACTACAGAGGCATACTGCATTTGTAGAAGTTTAATGACACTGCCTACAAAGTGCAACTTTTGTGTAGATTTTGGGAGTTGAATCACCTCATCTGTTGCTGTAAAAATGCAGAAGTCTAAAATAGCTTCCAGCTCTGCAAAAACAAGACAAATGGCAGGGATAGCTGGAAATAAAATGCAAATACTATACAGTATTACCGTATATACTCGAGTATAAGCCGAGATTTTCAGCCCAGTTTTCTGGCTGAAAAGATGAATGGGGCCTTATACTCGAGTATATACGGTAGTTTTTTTTTAAATAGATGTTATTTAGAAACACAAGTGAAATTGACCTTACTTCTACTGTTAACTATGCAGATCAAGTAATCTTAAATATACATGTCATACTTTCTCAGAAGCAGTATTTACCCACTGAGCATTTATTTGAAAGCTTAGTACATGGATATTGATAGTATCTGTGCATCTTTTCTAGGCACAAGCTGCATCAAAAGACAAACTAGAACAGTTGAGAGCTGAAAATGACTCTACGCTCAAAAATCAGCTGGAACATAGAATTCAAGATTTAGAATCTGAGCTAAACAAAGTAAAGAATATACAGGAGGAAAATATGAGCCAGAAAGACTCCACTCTAACGGAGCTGAATAGAATCAAAGACATGTATGCAGAAGAGCAGAAGACTAGAAAGTCATTGGCCTCAAAACTGGAAAGGTGAGTTCTGTTGATTAGCTTGCAGGCCCGTAAATACAGAAGTAATGTTTGACCACTGCTGAATAAACAAACAAATACTTTAATATATTTACAGGGCAAATGAAAGGCTGGCAGAAGCCAATGCCAAGCTACTTAATGAACGGCAAAGGAGCAAATCCTTATTTGCAAGCAGTTTTTTGAATGGAAGTCTAAATGGAAACCCTCTTTTGGATACAAGTCCCCTTGGAGGTCTTGGTAGTAGTCCAGCTCTAAGCCGAAGTCTGGGAATCGGAGGGAGTTTTCTTAACCCAGTTGGGAGTAGTTTCACTAACGAAATGGGAGCTTACTTTGTAAAGGTTAGTTGTATTTATAATTTTGACCCATTTACTGTTCTCATGACTAATAGAAATATTAATGCTGGCAGCAGTTATCATATGACTACATCAAACTTAAAGATATAGTCTTGATGCTTCTAAAGGGAGAACAGGCTACGTGCTCTGTATCTGGTTTTCATCCAGATATAGCTGTGGTGTGCCAGCCTATCCAACTGCCCTCTATCAGTTATCTAGTGATCTGAGAACCTCCGCTTGCAATGGAGGAGAGGAATTCCCTAATACAGCCAGATTGGGTGATGATCCCATGCCATCACTCACTGGTGTGACGCAGACACCTGTTGGCAGCCTTCTCTCTGGGGAGTGTAAGGCCCCCTTTTACATGGGCTGATCAAGAGAGAATCCGTGCACAGATCCCCTCCTGATCACAGCAGTATGGATCGGATGTCACTGCTATGACATCTGTGTACGTACAGTTTTTTGTCCTCCATCTCAAAAACTAGGGTTGCACAGATACCAAGTACAGTACTCGGCACGAGTACATGTACCGATACTTTTGATCTCCAAGACTCGACTAGAGGAAAATTCAAATGTTTGGAGGCAGCTGTCATTTGTAAGGAGCTCCTGAGATTTGTACATCTGTTTTAATGTATGATTTTGTTTTTATAAATAAAGGGATGCACAGATGCCAGTATTGCGAGTACTGGTAACCAGTACTCGCAAGTACGAGTACTGATACATTTTTGTTTATTGTCATGTGACAGTTTTTTTAAAACAATACAGACTAATGATTTCAGGAAAGTGGTGGAGTGCCAGAGCCAGGTCCCAGCTGCAACTGCTGCAACCCTGGAAGTTCTCATGAAAATGCCAAGTATCGGCACTGGTACTCGAAAAGTATCTGTGCATCCCTAGCAAAAATGGAAACTGCTGGACGCCATGTTGATCTATGGGGAATCTGATGTAAATGGACATGTGTCTGTTTACATCAGACTACCCCCGATCCGGCACGATCTAGTCCAGCCAAACAGATCTCTAATCTGTTTGTTTCTCTGGACTCGGCCGGAGACCGGGGTAACAGAGTGTAAACAGACGCTCGCCCATTTACACACGGCTGCCCAAAGACTTGTATTGGGCATCCGATCGGAATTGCCTGAAAGGCGGACCTAATGGGACCAGCCGTGTGAAAGGGCCCTTAACCCCTTCATGACTGAGCTTGTTTTTAGTTTCTGTTCGTAAATGACTGACACACTTTTGACATTTTTGCTGTGTGATTCTTCCACGTCAGTAATATACTTTCTTACAAAGTGCACCCACACATATTATATATTGTTTTTTAGAGGACAGATAGGGCTACATATTTATATCACATATGTGCGTCTAACGCCTCACTTAGGACAAATAAAATATAAAAAAAGAGGAAAAAAACGTTTAAAAAAAAACACTTTTTTCCCAGTTTTGATTTGTAGTATTTTTTTTACAAAACCAGCACAGCTAAAAAAATGGCAATAAATACATTCATTTATTTGTCCCTTATTTTATTTTATTTTTTACACATTTTTTTATTTTTTTTACACTTTTCACAATTTTTATGTACGTGACAAGTCATTTGGTCCCTTTGTGGCTGGACGTACAGTGTACGTCTCCCGTCACGAAGGGGTTAATCACACAGGTTGTTTCCTTTTGCCCCACTCTCCTATGCCCATTAATTGGCTTAAACTGGAATGTTTCACATAGGTGCCATATGGTGTCAAGATTGTGTCTGCATGCCTGTGCTCCCTCAAGTGTGCAAGAGATATAGTAAATGGTTACCCTGGAAGTCACAAATTTGAACAAATTCTGTATAGGCTGAACTTCATGATTAGACTCCTATGCATGTTACCTTACTGTCTTACTGATGATTGCTTTATCAATACAGTAATGCCCTAACCTTTCCCTATTCTATCCAAAACAAAAAAAAGTTTTGGCTGGGGTTGGATTTGAAGTGCAACAGACAGTGATTTGCCACACAGGTCCATATGGCTAGTTTGCACATTTAAATCCCATTTAAAAAAAGGATGTATTAGAAATGAAGTGTGGATGCATTGCAGTAAATGTAAACCTTGTTGTATAGTTGTGTATGTAGTATGCATTTTAGGTTATTTATACTTACCAGCAGTACAAACATGAATTCCAGATGCAGCAGGAGCTTGAAAAGAATATCACTAAAGAACTGGACCAAGGTATGGCAACACATTGTAGCACATTTTTTGTAAAATAAAGAATTACTTGCTATGTCTAAGACAGGGGTAGGTGACCTTTTGACCTTTTGCTTGTAAATAATTGATATTGCAAGATGGGGCCCTGTACAGTCTATCTGACAGGGACTCCTGTACCCCCTAACCCCAGCCCCTAACTCTAGAACCTGAAAAAGAGGGACACCTCAAGGAGAGCTATGCATGCTGTGGTGAAAAGTGGGAGTGGTTAAGTGAAATGTTGGGCATGGCCTAATAGAGACTGAGCCTACTTGTGTATACACCACACTTGTATGTCGCAGTCCTTGTACTCCGAAAAATACTACTGAATTACAGTGTCATCAATAAGAGTCTTAATGCTCATGCACACAGACAGCTGTGGGTAAGAACCTGCAATTCTTGCTGGCAATGCGGCCATTGTGTGCGAAGAGTGGTAGAGTGGCCATATTTGCACACTGTAAAAACAAAAGCCGATGCCAGAGCTGTTCACATGGCCTCTGACCGTCCCTGGATCCAGGCAGTTTGTGTCCAGGAATGATGGTTTGTGGCCTCAGCTAACTGGCAAGTTTGTATGTGGCCATATTGCTTTTATACAATTGAAACGCTTTCATTCCACCCCCTAGTGGTCGCTTGAATGGCCTTGGTACCCTGATTACTGGCAGCAAATGCTTTTTGCACACAGAGAATACACAGCTGCTGAGTGGAGGGAGCTAAACTCTGGAGGTGAAGGGGCTTCTTCTTGCATAGCCTCAAGTGTCCTCTGCCGTCTGTGTACTTTCTTTAGGGAGGTGGGTGTGCCATGCTGCAGGAAAGATGTTAGGTGCCACCCCTGCCATGCAATCCAGGGGTTGCCAATCCCTGGTCTGAGATGAGACCCCTCATCAACATGTGAAAACAGAGCATTACATACTACTACTAGGGCATACTAAGGAAATTGGTAGCTTGTATCATAGCTTACCCAGTTGGTTACATCATTTGAATTGGGTGGCAAATACATGAATAGCCACCAAAGAAGAAAAACTGTTTAGCGGACTTAAACTTTCTCCAAAGTTAGACCAAAAAAGAAAAAAATATACTGTATATAACCACAAAGTGTATCAATCGGTACAAACTTTTATTTACAAGAAAGACCTATCAACTAAAATATCCCCTCCTTGGGCCCAATTTCCAGAGATAAAATTCCCAGTAAATATTGCATAAATATCACAAAAATGCCATTCTTTATCCTGCGTGTGTATATGATTTCTTTATTTGCCACTTGTTATTTTGAGTATTTTTTTTCCAAAAGTTAAAAGTTGTACCTTTTTATTAATTCTCTTCAACTATTGCTTTAACTTTGCATTTACAGCAAATGCAGAGCTGGATACAGGGTGCGCCAGAGTCTCCCCTGTGGGTTCAACAGCTGGCTCCATGAGAAACCTAAGCAATGACCAGGACCTTGTTTCCCAAGCAAGACAGCAGTATCTGGAGGTCTTAAATAAAAATTACAAGATTTAAACACTGCTAGAATATATTAAACTTGAAATTGTTTACAGTTAAATTGTATCTAATTCCTAATGTGAAAAAGCTTTATGCTGTCTTAGCTAGTTATCTGGTTTGCAAAGATGCACATTGCACTTGCACTCAAAATACTTGGGGACTTAAAAGAGCTTTGATGAAGTGTTTTTTTTATTTATGTATTTATTGTGTTTTAATGTACTCCTTCCATTGATCCACTACTACTGACTAAGTGTCTACTCATACTAGTGTTTCACAATGCGGTTGATGTGCTACATTTTAGTAAGCATCACTACATATCTAATGAAATATACATAATACATACCAGTGGTTAGTTGAGGTGATCCATTCACCTTCCAGTGAATACACCTGACAACAAGCAGCATTTGTATACATGTAGGTCCCATTCACACTTGGGTTTAGGGGCAGTCTCGCAAATTCCTCCGGTAGATTCAGTGGTGTTTATGTGAACAGCTGTGGATGGGCAGCGCTATACAAAGCAACAAGAGGCTGACTGCATTTGCAGTGGTTCGCATGTCATCGGACATGCAAGGATTACCCGCAGATGATCGCCCCTTGACTCAAACCTTTTGCGTTCAGGAGCGATCATTGGCAGGTAATCGTTGCATGTCTGATTACATGCAAATGACTGCGGGTGCTGTTAGCCCCCCTCGTTGCATTGTATAGCGCTTCCCGTCCGCAGCTGTTCACATAAACACTGTTGAGTGAGACTGCCACAAATCTAAATGGGACCTTCTGCAGGGTTTTCAGGGGGTTTTTTGTGCACCTGTAAAAGAGATCAGCTTGATGTAAATAATCTTGTCAGTATGTGTTGATCTTTATAAAAATTCTTGTTTCTTCATTTAACCACTTGCCATCCAGAGCAATTTCTTAATTTTTGCACACACATTATAGAATCTGAATTTATGACTAGAAAACCGCAAACCCCAAAATAATTCTATATCTTCTGAAAGTAGAGGCCCTGTAGAATAAAAAATGCTACTTGCAATTTTGTATGTTGTGCAATATTTGCCCAAATGTTTATCAAACCAATATTTCTAGAATAAAATACACTAAAATTGTTTTTAGGTAAAAATATAAAAGATGGGGTCACATTCCGTAAATAGATACCAAAGAAGGTGGCGAAAAATTAGATGGGTGCCTACCTTCCAAAAAAGGGTAATTTTTATGGCTTTTGTACTGTACTAGCAGTTTTATTTGATATGTTTTATAACAGGAAGTAGGGAATACAGTTTTTCTTCCTTTTTATACAGTAAAAAAACTGAGAAAGTGTTTATTAAATAACACCAATATAAAACTATGTCTCAATTATATAAAATTAAATACATAAAATAATTTAAAATGGTATTAACATAATTGGGGTACAGTGTTGCATGACTGCATAATTGTTAGTCAAACTATCAGCACTGAAAAGTAAAATAAATGGTCTGTTAATGAAGAGGTATATCAGGCTGGTACTAGCCCACTCTGCCTCTAGTGCCTACTCTAATTCAGTTTTCATTGATTTAATACCACTGCAAAATATATGAACATCACATCAGAAAATACTTTAAACACTCCATATGTGTGCATAGAAAATACATGTAAATGTTTAAATATTCGCTTCAATTATCCAATCATGAGGAAAGCAAATTCCTGTTTACTTATTTCAACTGCACATGGTCATGTATTTAACCACACTCCAATCACTGAAAGCTGAAGCGATCGCTGAAGCAGATCTCTACTCCATAGGTGACATTAGGGGTCTAATAAAAATAATTTAAGTGTAAAAAAGTCACATTTAGAAATTAAACAAGAAAAAAAAATAGGATTTTTGTACTCACCGTAAAATCCTTTTCTCTCAGTTAAAGTCCCCTGACCCCACACATACAAATTCTAACACGCGTCTGAAACGCCTACGTGCGAAAACGACGATTGCTCTACATATTACCACCAACATCGGAGTGTGAGTAATAATTCTAGTGCCCATCACTGTTACCGCTGAATTGATGAGCGTTAAAAACTTTTAAAGCATAGTCTATGGCCAATTTTGGGTACGGTAGTTTTCTGCGATTTCACGGGCGCACACAATTTGAACGCTTGACGTGCTTGACATCTATTTACCCGACGTGACCCCGTCTTATATATTTTACCAAAAAATTGTCTAACAAAACATGTTTCATAACAAAGGAAAGTTTTTTTCAAAAGCTTTGGTATTTTTCTTTATATAGTAAAAAATAAAAAACCCCAGTGGTGATTACCGTATTTTTTGCTCCATAAGACGCACTTTCCCCCCCCCCCCCAAAAAAAAGGCGGGGGGAATGTGTGTGCGTCTTATGGAGCGAATCCCTCGTTTTTTGTACATTTAACCCTGCTAAAGCAGAGCTAAACGTTTAATACAAGTGATCTATTCAGATCACCTAGAGCAGACGAAGAATGTCCGTTCTTCGCCTGCTCTGTGTGATCACCGAGACCATGGTGCTGTAATCACAGCGCCACCTGTCTCAGCAGTCACTTACTCCAGCTTCTGTCACAGAAACTGCCTGCGTTCTATGTACCGGTGCACCTTATGGAGCGCAAAATACGGTAAATATCACCAAAAAATAGGATATCAAATACATGTTGGTACGGTGCTGCAAGACTGAGTAAATCTCAAAGTACCCCAGTGCTGAATACTAAAAAAAAAGTCTGGAATGAAATAACACCCCGGTCTTCAAGTGGTTAAACTGAAAACTGAAAGTCCTTTAATAAATCAGCCTCATTTGGGATTTGAGAATTCTCACACAATAAGTTGTGTAACTTTTCAATTATCCAATCATGTAAGAAGCAAATTCTTGTTTTATATATTTCATCTGCACAAGCCTGTATATTCAACGTGAACAGGAATTTACATGACTGGATAATTGAAATGAATATTCACAGAATTTGAGTGAAGATTCTCCAGTCGACCCGTTATCTCTCTGATACCTGACTTTTAGCATGTGGTACTGTAAAGCATCGTGAAATGTATTCTGAATACGTCTACAGTAAATATGACTTTCTATCACCCCCATTAACTCCATCAAAGTTATAGATTTTAGTATTGTAACAAAACAAGTGTAAAATAATTTTTGTAAAAAGGCATATATATTATTTATGTATCACCTGCATAGACAACCTACAGCTATCCACGAAATTCACATTGGGTACTGACTGGGGGATAGATCTATTTTATTACTCTTTAAAAATATACTATATCCAAATGATTGTATTTTCTTAAGCATTATATTACAGAAATAAGATCTTGAACCAAAAGCAATCATTTTAAACAGAGTGAAAGGGAACAAAATCTGTTAAACATTATGCTATTCCTTGATAACCAACGCCATTGGGTTCCCATCAAATCTGCCATCACCTGTAAAAATGATATGTGGGCTATTCATTTCAACTTTAAAAAAATCCGAAACCAATTTTGAAGTGTATCTATACCCAAAACATATTCTTTTAGGCCTGGTTCACACCTGAACGTTTTGTAGCGCGTTCAACGCTCGACGAACGCTCTACAAAACGCTCAAACATCTAAATCCCATTGTATTCAATGGCTCTGGTTCACACCTTGCCGTATTTCCGCCCGTCCGAACGTGATACAAAACGGCCTACGCCCAAAGAAGTACATGTATTTCTTTGGGGCGTTTTGGTCTCGCGTTTCCATTGGGATACAGCCAAGTAGCCCTCGGAAACGGGCGTTTGTTGCGCGTTTTCCACGAATCGCGGTAAAAACGCGCGACAAATACGCCTAGGTGTGACCCAGCCTTAGATAATGTGGGGATGAATTAGAACTTCAGGTTTCAATGCAGTCGAAGCCTTCATTGGAGACATTTTTTTTACTTCCAGGACAGGAAGTTAGGGGAAATCTCTCTAACCGGAACACAGACACAAGTCATTTTTTTTTTTTAGTTAGGGAATTCCAGAACCGCTATCAGCTTTTTGTCTGTTTCTCAGTTTTAAATGTTCCCGTCTGGTAAATGTTAACCTCAGGAAGTGAGGGGAAGTCTCTCTAATGGATCCCCAGATAGTCATGAAACCTGACAGGGGTTCCAACCTTTCCCCGTTCTATACAAATCTAAATTTAAAAAAAAAATTTGGGTGTAGATGCATTTGAATGGCAAGTGTAATGATACAAATATTATGGCTGTGGCCCTTGAGGTAAACCAAACCAAGTTTGTATGGTCTTTGATGTGCTTTATGTTCATGGTGGTTCAATACGTTTCCTTTCAACATGTGTATATTGTTTGTGTATTCCAATATTTATCCATTTTGTATCTAGCTCATCCTGTGTCAGTATTTACCTAAAGTGTTAGTGCCAAGAAAGATTTCCTATGTATTTTTCTAGAAACTATTGTTATTAATACACTGCTGTAGAGACGGTACAGTTTTGCTTCTGTTGGCGGAGATGTAGTACGGATAGAATGTACTATGTACCTTTTGGTATAATGTCTTAGTATAGACTGCCTCGGTTTTTTTATGGAAACTATGTGGTTTTAAGTTAATCAGTCCAAACGGTTACATTTAGTACAGGACGAATGATACATAATTGCTAAAACTTACCAACAATATTTTTTAATGAGACATTTTTCTATTCATTCATTTCATAAAAATGGGTACAAGACTTCAGTTTACACAGAACTCTTCTGTATTTACTGTGAAGAATAATATCTTAATGTTTAAAAAAATATAACAATTTTGTATATACCAAATAAATGGTTTATGCAGATCACCTGGCTTTTTTTGTGTTATTACCATGCAATAGTCTACATTTTGTCCGCACATGTTTAGTGTAACAGACTTACCTGTCCTCGCTCTGGGATCAGCATCCGACGCCGCCTACTCCCACGTCCTCATGCTGCTCCTCCTCCCTCTACATGGCTGTCAAGTTAAAGGCGGGGTTTCTGAAATGGTCAGTGTCTGAGTAATGTTGTGGATGCTGAGCATCTCCCTCCATTCGGATGGACCACTCTCTTTCCTGGAAGCCTTGCAGGAAACTTAACACTTGAGATTGACTTCCCTGGAGTACAAATCCTGCTGGCTGCACTGCTCTTTATTATTACAAAGAAGATTGAGCTACTGCTACTGACTGGGGAGTAATCTCTGACAAAGCTGCTGCTCTCTGAGTGAACCACTCCACTGGACTTCTAACATACTTCCACTCCACCCCCGCCATCCTACAACCTTGCTATGTTCAGCTCTCTCTCTGTGAGATGGTATTCTTCGCCTCCATCAACACCGCTAACCGCAAGTATTGACTTATGTAAAATCCTACAGGTGAAACTCGAATAATTAGAATATCGTGCAAAAGTAATTGCAGTAAGTGCTGCAAAAGGGGCCCAAACCAAGTACTGAGTACATATGCATGCTTGTACTTTTCAGAGGTCCGATATTGTTCTATGTACAATCCTTGTTTTATTGATTGCATGTAATATTCTACTTTTTTGAGGTTGTGGATTTGGGGTTCTTGGGGTTTTCATGAGCTGTAAGCCATAATCATCACAATGATGACAAATCACGGCTTGAATTATCTTGCTTTGCATGTAATGAGTCTATCTCATATATTAGTTTCACCTTTTAAGTTGCATTAGTGAAATAAGTGAACTTTGCACAATATTCTAATTATTCGAGTTTCACCTGTATATTACCTTGTATCATTCAACCAGAGAACATGTCTGGCGGGGGTTACTCAGGTTAACTAATCTCCCATTTGTGACTCACTGCTTAAAGTCTGCACGTCCTGCAAGAGAACTTTACACATGTATGAGGTAATACAGGTTAACATTGTATGATTGGGGGGTCTCAGCCTGCTCCTGAAGGTGTATGAAGTAATATACCTTCCCACGCTACTCCCTGGACTATACCTGTCTAAGTATTGAATACTACTGCAAGAATTACAGATATCAGACTTACCTTTATGCGAGAACCTTCTTCCCACATGAGTTGTGTTGTGTCCCTATTCCATCTGTATGAAATGCCGCTAAATTGGGATCAATCCGGTTAAGGAACCATACCACCTAAAATATAATCTTCTGCAACTGAGATCCAACCCAGGTATAAAATCCAACAACTTGCTACATGCGTTATTTAGTTCCTTTTATATATTGACAAGCCACAAGCTCACTGAAACCATAATAGTAATATGAATGGTTTCCATTTAGCAGAGGAGAAGCCATGGGGAATGTTGTAATGTGTGAAGTATGTAGGTGTTTACATATGGGACAGCCTTGCATGCTAAATAAGTGAATGGGAGCAGACAAACAGCCAACTTTAAGATTTTTTCCCCTTTGATCCATGACTGCACAACACACAAGAGAAGGGATCTGCCTACCTGTAAGGAACAGAAAAAGGCAATTATACATTTGGGTTCCTCCTCAAAGACCTCAGTGTTTTCCTCTCCTTTTCAAGTCTGGAGTGGGTGGCAGTTAGATTAGCTTGTGTCCCAAAAAAGAAAACAAACTCCATACCTACTGGCCCGACCGCTTCTTAACTGGAAGCTGTAGAAGGGGTCTCCTTGGTAGGAGCCGGGCCGGTGGGTTATTGCTGGATCCAGGTAGTCGGCTATGTCTTCTCTTCCAGCAACTAGGGGTAAGTCTTGCAGATGCAAGCTCCTCCTGGGCTGTTTGGAGGTCATCCTGTTTGGTGTTGCTGCCTTCTCCCCATTCTTTTCCACTGCAGGCTGGACACTGGGGAGCATATGCTTGTATTCTCTTTTTACATTTGCTGGGTCCTCTAATGCAGTGCTCCCCAACCTTTTTATCGCCGTGGACCGGTCAACGTTTGATAATTTTACCGTGGCCCGCTGAGGGGGATGCGGAGCCCCGCGGCCCGGTACCATTTGATCCACAGACCGGTACCGGTCCGCGGGTTGGGGACCACTGCTCTAATGGGTACAATCGATAATACAAAATCACCTGCACTCCATGCAGCGTACAGACCTTGAGTAAGAGGTTGGTGCTTGAAGTGACATCACGGATGGCACCGTGTCAGATACAGTGCATAATAGAAGTCACCAGCACTCGATGTGTGATAGAAGTGAAGTACTTTTTATTCAATTGTCACATGCGTCAAACAGCCAACATTTCGGGGCCATGCAGGGTCCTTTCTTCTGGGCAACATAGTGACCAAAGGATTGAATAAAAAGTGCTTTACTACTTGCACATATCATCGAGTGCTGGTGACTTCTATTATGGACTCTAATGGGTAGGTACAGACGCGGGTTCTCTAGACTTTTTATATCGGGCCCCACTGTTGGCACACATGGCCCAGAGACCTGTTTCAGTGCATGCATAGGGTGTGGGATGGATGTATAACATCACACACCTGGCATGCATTCCAGTGTGGTTCCAGTGGCTACCAGACAATGCTAATGTCTTTAGAGGGCCCTGTATAGCCCTGCGAGGTGGAAAAGGTGTCTGGGTGTGGTACTGCTCAAGTCCTCAATGGGTGCTTCATGTATCCAGACGACAGAAAAGCAGGGGTCGCCTCTGACCCAGTAAGTGTAAGTCCTGTCTCCCTTTAACGCTAATTAGCTTAGAAACTTGCTTACTTTATCTTCTGGTTACCTTTTAGAAAGTGAAGGACCGGGGAGGAAAGACATTCACTCTTCGTTCAACCTAAACATACCTTTTATTTTTACTCTTTCTTGGGATGCTTAAAATTCATTCTTCACCAATAGATCTCCAAGATTCAGCCTTTGTTTTGCTGTTAAGGTCAGATACTGTTTCAATATCTTCTCTATAATTGGATCCAGGAACAAAACATGCTAATGGACTTTCAAATTCCCTTGATAATTAAGGGAACTGTCAACTGTCCTACATCTATGCTCCATTTTTGGTTTTCTCCCTCGTCTTTTAAATTGGGTTTTATGGCACCAGTTACATGTAATGTGTATCACAAGCAAAACCAACATCAATAGTTGTATCTTTGCTAAGAGGGTTATTGCGTGAAGACATTTTAACTCAAATTCCAAGATTGGTTTAAAAGGCAAGATGACTAGAACAAACTGTGCAGTATTATTTACTGGCTAGGCAAGATATAGATGGGGTATGCACAACACAAAAAAGGTGTGGAAAGGACACTCCTGCAGTTGTTAGTGTTTGTGAATCGGGGGGCGTGGCTGCTGCACCATTGACTGCAATGCACTGCCACACCCCCTCCCACCTCTGAATGCAGGGAGACGGCTGGGATGCGATCCAGTGCGTTCAGGCACCAAATCGGACTGGAATGTACTGTTTGTGGTGTGAACTAGCCCTAAATGTTAAAACATCCACTGGAAGAACATCAATCCAATAGCTGCAAGAATATCAGCCTGGATTCCTGGCCCTTTTACTTCTATATCATACTAGGAGGTGTTTACAGCCAATGGCAGCATGAAAAGTCTTTTGATAAATAAAAATGTACAAACATTTTATTATACACAATAAACTAAACATGTTAACAATAATTCATATGATTTTTATCCAAACCCATAAGCTTGTAAGAAAACATAGAATGCATAAAATCATGTACAGCACATTATTTACACAGGGGTCAATTTACAACAGAATTTAAAGGTTCTGCTCTGATGTTTCCCAAATCCAGCGAAGAGTCCGTCTCCTCATCTATTTCTCCAACGACCGCTCTGTGATGGGTAAAACAAAAGGAGTTACCAAAGCAGAGAAAGAAGCCAGAAAATTCCTATACATTCTTCAAATAGTGTATGCCTGTTGATCCTATAAACTGCTTTTATTTACTACTAATGAAAGTTGGGCCGCGACGGACCCAAACCAGCCAAGAACATCATGATAGCCAAGGGAGTTGTACCGCACAGTGTGCGACATGTACTGTACATCCCGTCCTTTATCGGCAAAGGCGGGGCGATTTCTAAACATGTTGCGCGAAAATTTCATGGACCAGATGGTGGAGACTCCTACCAGAAACCCACACCTAGCCATCTCTTTTCGATCTGTTCATGACAGGCCAGTGTTTAGATGGAAGATGGTGGGAAATGAAGTGAGTAATCCAAAACAGATTATGGGCGGTCAATAAGGCCCTCTTTCAGCCTCACAAACACCATTTCAAAGGCTGTAGAAGTAAACACATATAGTGCATGATTAAGTAAACATCTTTAAAGCCACAATACATACACATTGTCTCCTCGTACAATATATAGTCCCAGTACTACTTGCTCCACTCCTTGTGAAGAGCTGAATACTCGCTCATGGCTCTCATCCAAAATTAGATTGATTGTCTGATCAAAACCCTTGAGTGTTCCCTTTTAAGAAAGACAAAAACAGACATCGGTGAAGAATTAGCATATAAATACGCGTTACATTTAGGGCAGGTTCACACCACTTTCCGGACCAGATATGGAACGCAGTGAATTGCGTTTTGCTGCCTTTTTACCGCAATTGGAAAACTAAAAATTTTTTAGCTTAAAATGGTCTTAATAAACAGGTGCGTTCATGCGTTTTTATGCATTCCAGTGTATTCCAGACACAATAAGACATGCAGTATTTTTCTGGTCTAGTCTGGAACAGACTGCGCTGGTGTGAACAGAGGCCAGAAATAGCATAGGGATACGTTAGGATGCATTTTGGGTCTGGAAACAATCTGGTCTGGAGATGATCTGGATGTAATGTGAATGGGCCCTTAAAGAATTGCATAGAATGTTATTGCAGGACAACCATCATTGATTTGAGTCACTTATAGAAAGCATGCAGCAAGTAAAATCAGAACTGACTACGGTACATGTTTGTTCCAAGTGAGTGACTAAAGTACTTAAGGAACTGGATCAGCTTGACAGCCAGGCAGTTTCTCTAAAGGAGCAGTAAGCAATGTCATTGTACATATCTCGCTCACAGAACTTCACATATGGACAAACTGATTTTATGAAAGAAGAAAAAGTGACAATGGTCTACAGTGAACATTTGAGGTCAGAAAAATAGGCGCTAACTTGGATTTCAAAGGTTTAGGCTCAGTAGCTGCCACCAATTACTACCTTATGAATCACTGACCTGGGCAGGGCTTGTAGTGAACTTGTACTAAACTGCCTGAGTGCAGTCTGCTGTCACTTACCTTCTTCCCTGCTCAACAGCTGGAAAAAGCCTCATCCAAAGGAATGAATGAGCTGCAGCATGTGACTGCGGAGGAAGAACCAGCAAGGATGTTTGAGGGAAAGGCGGCACATGGCTGGACCAGAGGACACAAACAGGGATGAAGGCAAGTATTCAACACAGCAGGCTTTTACTGAACGTGAACTTGTACTTTAAGGGTTGATTTAAAAATGTTTGCACACAGCTTTCACCCAGGATTTGCATATTTTTCCCCAATTAGAACAAGGTGTAAAATCGTAGGTGAAAACTGTGTGAATTTTGTGAGAAAAACATTTATAAATAGACCCCTTTTCATTTGTTACGCTTGGTCCAGTCCAATGCATGCATAAACAAACCTAAACATTAAAAAACCTAGTGAACTGGAGTTCCCACATTTCTATCCTCACACATTCACTTTAAATAACTAGTGAAAGATATTAGTATTGCTTACTCCTTTACATATCTACCATATAGAAATAAGACTCATGGTGCCATACACCCAGCAATTTTCAAATGCAGAAAATGACTGAACAGATCTTGGTAACCTATCATCATTGGCTTGCCTTGATACATATGGCAATTTTTAAAATGAGTTAGTTATAATTGCCCTAAAATAAACATGTACAACCAGCATTACTCTGAAAAACCGCACTGACTAATTCCATTTCCTGTTTTTTGTGCTTTAGCACTGTGGATTCTAAATGGAGAAAAATTATTCCAAGACCTTCTCTAGTCAGGATTACAATGATGTTTATAATCAAAGGTATTTTTAAGCATGTTGCTGACCTTAGTTAATTTTTTGGATGTGATTGAATGCTTAAAACCCCCAAAATAAAGGCACCTCAATATATGACCAAAGCTCAAAATGCACTGAACATGTATGGTTTAACTACCTCCGGGCCGGCCGTAGTAAAAAAAAAAAAAAAACGGCCGGCCGGGAGCTCCTTAAATCTGGGCGG
>NW_017306317.1:2253041-2333555 GCF_000935625.1 Nanorana parkeri
GAGCTCTCTAGATCTGAGCGGGCGTCTTTAGATGTCCGCTCAGACACGCCCCCGTGGGAAATGCCCGATATTTAAAAACAGGCAGCGATGCCTGTCAACATACAAGCGATCCGTGGATCGCTTGTATGGGGTAACGATCGGTGCCCCCCTTCGCAGTCCTCCTCCGCCGTTGTCCCGCTGATCCCGGGCTCAGCTGTGCCCGGTGCAAGCCCAGGATCAGCATGGTGCCTGTGTCACAGGGGAATCAGAGGGAGATCGTTACACGAGCTCCCTCCGGTCCCCTCTCCTCTGAAAGAATGCGGAAGTGTTGTATAATACATCACTTCCGCATTCTTGTGTCACTCTCCAGCTTCAGAAGCTGGAAAGAAGCTGATGGAGCAGATCTCTGCTTCATCAGCTTCTTTTGGGGGGTCCTAGGTGACATTAGGGGTCTTGGAGACCCCTGATGTCTCCATAAAGAGGACCTGTCACATATTTTGCTATCACATAGAGGGGTTTTTATTAGCCCCCGTATGTGATAGCAATAAAGTTTAGGGGGAAAAAAAAAAGTGAAAAAAAAATTAAGTCCCCCCCCCCAAATTTAAAGTTACACCATAAAAAAGAATAAAAAAACAAAAAAAAATGTTTAAGTCCCCACCCATACATACACGCATGCAAACATGCGTCGGGGGCGCATACGTGCAAAAAAGACGATTGCGCCCATTACGCCGCACATGTTACATATCGCCGCGAACGTCCGAGTGAGAGCAATAATTGTAGGGCCATCAATCACTGATAACACTAAACTGATGAGCGGTAAAAGCTTTTAAAGTGTCGCCTATGTCCAATTTAGGGTATTTTGACGATTTTGCGGGTGCGCGCAATTTTAAAGCTTGACATGTTTGGTGCCTAGTTACCTGACGTGACCCCGACTTTTATATTTTACCAAAAAACTGGGTAATTATGTTTCCTAAAAATGTTCAGTAATTTTTCCTAATTATAGTAAAAAATAAAACTCGTAGTGGTGATTAAATAGCACCAGAAGAAAACTATCTGTCCCTAAAAAAATGGTATAAAATTCATTTCAGTACAGCGCTGCATGACGGAATAAACGTCAGTCAAAGTACCGCAGCGCTGAATACTGAAAAATGGCCTGGCCAGGAAGGGGGTCTAAACACCTGGCCTTGAAGTGGTTAAAGACACAGTGGTGTGAACAGCCCTAAGAGCAAGAAATATCAGTAAGTGGCACAACATTAACACCTGCACGTCTATGATTATAACAGCTTGTGGAAACTGTTTAAACACAAAATCTTACCACAATCATTCTTCCATCGGCTGTAATAACTGCAACTGTTCCTGAAAAATGTCTGTTAAGGATGTAAACTGATTTTTCAGCTGGCACTGTTTTCATAGGTCTTGTATAGCTGGGCAGATAATGTGACGTGGGGAAGGTTACGAGTGCACCTAGCCCTCTGCAAATGCAGACTTTCAGAAACTCATCCTCTCGTATAGAGTAGGGATGAGCTCAGGTTTGGTCTAGATGCTAGATATGCCCAATTAGCTGCAGCTGGGGGAATTCCACAGGCCAAGCTGCAGGTAAACAAAGGGGCAGGATGCTGGTGAATCACTTGACCTCATATTTGGACCATGACATGGCCAAATAAGGTTGATCATGTCACCAGCATCCTGCCCCCTTGCTTACATGTGGCTGTAGGGCCAGAAATGCACTGGCTGAAGCTGGCTGGCTGGCTGTGCACTGTCACCTAACGTCTGGCTTTAAATGAGCTTGGTTTCGGACCAAACCTGAGCTAATCCCTAGCCTGGAGAAGATTTTGCTTTAGAACTCTCCCCAGTATAGGTCACATGGCCAAAAAACTAGGTATTTGGTCATGTGATTTCTGTGAAAATGAGGTCAGATTGGCTGATCCTTCATCAGGTCACATGACTTAGTCACAGACTTTTGGCCAGTGGTTTCTCTAGGGAAAGTCAGTATCTCAGTACTATAGCCATTTATGTATTCCAGCAAGTCTCTGAAGTTTCTGATTTGCATGCTTCTTCTAGGTCAGTAATTGAAGCCAGAGTCAGCCTTGCAACTGGCATTTGTAGGATGTCGGACTCCATATTACTCAGTACAAAATCACTTTAACCAAAATAAAAAGGATGACGATGAACAAAGTTCTGTACATTCTTACCAACATATAAGGCCCCATTCACACTGAGCGACATGAAAATCATGCGACATTGAGCGACTTGTCGCGTGACTTTTTCCTATTGGGCTGTATGCAATCAGGAGAGAAATCGCTTGAAAAAAAGGGTCATGTAGGAGCGACAAGCTACCAGCGACGAGCTACAAGCGATATTGAGCGACGAGATGTGAACAGCTCCATTGAAATGGATTGGAGAAGCTACATAGAGCGATATCGTGTGAAAATATGAGCGATATCGCTGCAAAAATCGCGCGATAAATCGCTCAGTGTGAATGGGGCCTAAGGGCTGATGTATGAAAAGTTTAAAGTGGAGCTTTACTGCTTCCAGGGTGTATGGGCTCTTGCCATAATATTTAAGAATACATAACGCATTCATGCACTCATCCTCCAGCGATGTATCTTCCCAGCTGACACATCATCCATGACTGCTAACGTTTTCTCCCAGGTCTTCTTTGTGAGAGCACAAAATAAATAAAACTTCTAGGAGCTAGAAGAATTTATATTACGCAACACTTTCACTTACTGGCCCCAAGAGCAGCCCATAGTCATTGTGCCACTGTGCTGAGGGCCCTCCACAGCACTAAAGAACACAAACATCTTAGGGACCCCCTCCCTACAGTGCTGGGGAACCCATCAGCAATGAACACAAACACCTCAGGGACCCTTCCCTACAGTGCTGAGGAACCCCCACACCACTGAAGAACACGAACATCTGAGGGACCCTTCCCTACAGTGCTGAGGGACCCACACAGCACTGAACACGAACATCTGAGGGACCCCTCCCTACAGTGCTGAGGGAAACCCATAGCACTGAACACGAACACCTGAGAGACCCCTCCCTACAGTGCTGGGGAACCCCTCTCACCACAGTGCTGAGGGACCCCCACAACACTGAAGAACACAAACACCTGAGGGACCCCCTTTATGTGACAGTGCTGTGTACCTGAGCAGACAATTGGCCAGCACTAGGTTCAGGTGGACAGAAGCATCAGCAAGCCATATGCATTTCTCTCCCATCCCTGGTGCTCAGCAGAGCAGTGAGAGAAATGGTGTATTTTCGGCTGAGGAAGGGGACATTAAAGTGTACCTGTTGTCCCACATTGCTAAAGCACAGGAAAATATTCCAGTATACAACTATATAACAAATATTACTGTGAACAATTCACACGTGCACATCCAAGCAGAAGTCAGGGGAAAACCTACAGTTGCTACTACTATAAACTACCACCCAAACCCCATACAAAAACCTTTCATCCCCACCCCAATACTCAAATCAGGATACGGTTAATATAATTCTCCAGAGCTGACGCCATACTGCCTCTAAAGCCGCCGTCCGTCCCACCACAGAGTACTGTTACAAACGCGCCAGTAGCACAGGCGCTTCTCTGGCGTCATCTCGCTGCGACTACCGCTGCAAGAGAACGCCGTGGAGCACTGGCCGCCATTTTCCTGTAGCCAGTGTTGACGATGTTGAATCGAAATCTGTTCCCGTAAGCCTTGGTTTTCTCTGCCGCTCGGCATTTCCGTAACCCCACCCCTTCCTTACAGCCGCTTGTGTATTTGCATAGGCCCGCCTCTTACTAGCTCAGTGTGCTAACACATGCTGATGAATGTCTCCTCTTGTTGTGTTGGCTGCAATCTGATATTTCCTGTGATATCCTGCTAATGATAAAAATAGGTTGTAAAATAAACATTTTTATATAGCTTCCTCATTGCTCATCTCAATCTGCACTGATAATCTTAATCCGCAGCGTCTATCTTAATCCGCACTGATAATCGGAATCCGCACTGATAATCTTAACCGTACAGGTCACTTTAATATACACTGCTACTCTTAGTCCTTACTAGTCATGATCACAGGATTTGTTCGGCCCCTTTGTTGACATTCGGGTCAAAGCTGCCATTTTGTGGCGAGAGTTTGTCGGGCTCAGTGGGCGGCGACTCGTCTGAAATTTTTTTATTTAGAAAAGCGGTTTGTGATTGACGTATGGATCTACATGGCTGGACGACGTGATTGACGTATGGATCTACATGGCTGGACGACGTGACGACGTGATTGACGTGTGGATCTACATGGCTGGGCAATGTGATTGACGCGTGGATCTACATGGCTGGACAATGTGATTGACGTGTGGATCTACATGGCTGGACGGTGTGATTGACGCGTGGATCTACATGGCTGGACGATGTGCTTGACGTGTGGATCTACATGGCTGGACGATGTGATTGACGTGTGGATCTACATCGCTGGACGATGTGATTGACGTGTGGATCTACATGGCTGGACGATGTGCTTGACGCTGGACGATGTGATTGACGTGTGGATCTACATGGCTGGACGATGTGATTGACGTGTGGATCTACATGGCTGGACGATGTGATTGACGTGTGGATCTACATGGCTGGAAGAGGTGATTGACGTGTGGATCTACATGGCTGGACGATGTGATTGACGTGTGGATCTACATGGCTGGAAGATGTGATTGACGTGTGGATCTACATGGCTGGACGATGTGATTGATGTGTGGATCTACATCGCTGGACAACGTGATTGAAGTGTGGATTAAAGCGATGGAGCAGGTTTTTTTATTTGGAATAATGGAATTGTCAAAAATTCTCTTTTTTTTTCAAATAAAGGACTTTGTATACGGAGTGGTGTGTACAGTGTACCTCTGACTGCGTATAGAACCAACCTGCCTAATGCTATGAGATTTGGTTCCCCCAGCTCTTCAAGTGTAAAACTGTTTTGTCTTAGATCTGCTTTCACTGACTGCATAACACTGTTTCCAGCTCCACTAGACCATCCTCACTGTTTTTTCGCCCCCTGGTCACTCTCTGATCAGGGGATATGGCATCTGATAGGCTCCCTTACGGTAATATTTAGTTCCCCCCAGACATATAGTTTCCCTGGCATCTCAAGAGGTAAACCAGCTGCCCCTTGCTTTCCCTAACACCTCAACACTCCTGCCTACCTCACTAGGCCGTCCTCACTGTTTTTGAACACCATCGGCGCCTTCTGTCCATGGGAACGGAATGTAATGGCCAGCCTAAAACCTATCATATTTGGTTCCCCCAATTTTTCAAGGGTTAAGCTGACTTGGATCTCCTTTCTCTGACTGCATAATACTGTTTCCAGCTCCACTAGGACATCCTCACTGTTTTTCAACTCCCTGGCACCTCCTGCCCTGGGGGAACGGAAGGTAACGGCCAGCCTAGAACACCTCAACACTCCTACCCGTTTTTGCACACCATTGGCAACTTCTGTCCATGGGGAAGGGAATGTAATGGCCAGCCTAAAACCTATCATATATGGTTACCCCAGCTCTTCTAGGGTTAAGATAACTTTGTTCTGCTTTCATTGACTGCATTACACTATTTCCAACCCCTATATGCCATCCTCACTGTTTTTTCGACCCCCTGGTCACTCTCTGATCAATGGAAATGGCATCTGATGGGCATCTTTGTTGTAATATTCTGTTTCCTCAGACATATGGCTTGCATGGCATCTCAAGGTTTAAACCGGCAGTATCCCGCTTTCCCTGAACCCCTCAACACTACTACCCGCTCCACTAGGCCATCCTCACTATTTTCCAACACCATCGGCACCTTTTGCCCAGTGGGAACGGAACCTAACAGCCAGCCAATAATCTATATTTAGTTATCCCAGCTCTTCAAGGGTTAATCTGACTTGGTCCTCCTTTCACTGACTGCATAACACTGTTTCCAGCCCCTCTAGACCATCCTCACTGTTTTTTCACCCTCTGGTCACTCTCTGGTCAGGGGAAATGGCATCTGATCGGCTCCCTTGCTGTAATATTCCGTTCCCCCCGCCCGACATATGATTTCCCTAGCATGTCAAGGGTTAAACCGGCTGCTTCCCGCTTTGCCTAACACCAGGACTCTCCTACCCGCCCCACTAGGCCATCCTCACTGTTTTTTAACACCTTGGGCACCTTCTGAATTCAGAATATGGAACAAGGAATAGGACATTCGGAACACGGGATTTGGAATACACTATTTGGAATGCGGAATTCAGAATATTAAATTTGGATTATGGAATTTGGAATTCGTATTACGCAATACAGAATTTGGTATTTGGAATACGGAATTGAGAATTTGGAATATGGAATTTAGAATATGGAATTCGGAATATGGAATTCGGACTTTGGAAAAAGGAATCTGGAATTTGAAATACGAAATTGGGAATTTAGAATACGGAATTTGGTATTCGGAATATGGAATTCGGAATATGGAATATGGATATTGGAATTCAGAATACAGAATTTGAAATTCGGAAACGGAATTTGCAACCTGGAATTATGGAATTTGGTATACGAAATTCGGAATTGTTAATGCAAAATATGGCATTCGGAAAACGGGATTTGAAAATTTTATAGTTGGAATATGGGATTCGGAATTCGAAATATGGAATTTAGAATATGGAATTCGGAATAGGGGATTCGGAAAACGGAATTCAGAATATGGAATATGGAATTCAAAATATGGAATACGGAATTCAGAATATGGAATTTGTCATTCGGAATACGGAATATTGAATTTGGATTACGGAATATGGAATTTGGAATACAAATTTCGTAATACGGAAATTCAGAAAACGGAATTTGGAACATGGAATTCAAAATATGGAATTTAGAATACAGAATTTGAAATACGGAATTCAGAATACGGAATACAGAATTTGGAATATGGAATTCGGAAGTCAGAATTCAGAATATGGAATTTGTCATTCGGAATACGGAATATTGAATTTGGATTACGGAATACGGAATTTGGAATACAAATTTCGTAATACGGAATTCAGAATACGGAATACAGAATTTGGAATATGGAATTCGGAAGTCAGAATTCAGAATATGGAATTCTTAATACAGAATTCAGGATACTGAATTTGGAATTTGCAATATGGAATACGGAATACATCATTTTAAATACGGAATGTGGAATTTGGATTTGGAAATACAGAATATGGAATTTGGATTACGGAATACGGAATTTGGAGTATGGAATTCAGGATACTGAATACAGAATTTGGAGTTCGGAAAATGGAATTTGGAACAATGAACTTGAAATATGGAATTTAGAATACGTCATTTGAAATACTGAATATGGAATTTGGAACATGAAATTCGGAATACAAATTCAGCTGCGTCCTGCTCTTCCTAGGCTGTGTGTTCTCACTGTCCAGTCAATTGTTCTAAGTGCAAACTATATCAATTTCTATATACCAACTTCTGGCTTTGTTTCCTTGTTATCTTTTCTGCTGCCCATCCTGACCTGCAGATACTGAAATTGCTGCCTGGTGCCCTGTTTACTCCTACTTGGCTTCTGGTCCATGGTGCTTGAACAGGGTGAACTGGGGGTTGTGACTCTGGGTCAGCACACAGCAAAACACATCACTTATGCGAGGAGGTCCCCGGTGAACTTTGGCTGGCTCTTAGACTCCACACCCTGAGGGATCCTTCATACCTGCTCTCACATGGGACCTCCTTGCTGCTTCGGCCCAGTCTTGCTCCAGGTGCACAGTGCTACGATCCATCCCAGTGAAGGGTGCTTCCCTCTCTGCAGGTCCTATTCCCTTAATTTACAGGGCCGCAATCTTGCTATATGTTGGCCTACAAAACAAAGTTGGACTACAGCTAACACAAGCAGTTACAGCAACATTTTTTTTACTTTGGGATAAAGGCTTTATATAAATGCATAAAAGCTGACCATTGTAACCACCCTTGTCAGTGTTAAATTGACAGCTTGGTCTGTTAAAGAACAATGATTAATAAAAGACTTGCTGGCCAGATGAACCGGTAATAAAACAATATTACAGAGCGGACTCCGAACAACTGCTGTGTAAATGCTAGTGACAGACTACATCGTATATGTCATTTTTCAGTTTGCCCATAATTCCATATTAAAGTTGAACTGTAGCTATCTTGAAAATTAGGGATGCACGGATACCAAGTACAGTACTCGGTACACGTACATCTACTGATACTTTTCGAGCTCCAAGACTAGGAGCTGCAGGGCTAGGTCCCAGCTGCAACCACGGCAACCCTGATAGTTCTCGTGAAAATGCAAAGTATCGGCATTGATACTCGAAAAGTATCGGTGCATCCAGTGGCGGAACTACCAGGGCCTGAGCCTACGGGGGGGGGGGGCAGTATCCATTCAAACACAGCCCTGGGGCAGAGATGGGGGGGCCTGTTGGTGTCCGGCCGCCGGTTACCATCGGATCGGTAGGCAGCAGGCCCCCCCATCTCTGCGCCAGGAGTGTCCATTGATCACATTGGCTGACGGGCCCCCTGTGTGTGTGTCCATCTCAGCACCTCCCCTGTTTGTGTGTCCATCTCAGCGCGCCCGTGTACTCAGGCGGCTGTCTGCTGGGTCCTCATGGCCGAGGCCCAGGGCTGCCCCCTACAGTGCCTGCAGGCTTTTTTTTATTCTCGGCTCCCTCCACAGTTTTCGGCAGCCGATGGGCCCCCTCATCTCTGCGCCAGGAGTATCAGATCTTTCCGACACTCCCGGCGCAGAGACGAGGGGGCCCGTCGGCCGCCGAAAACTGTGGAGGGAGCCGAGAATAAAAAAAAGCCTGCAGGCACTGTAGGGGGCAGCCCTGGGCCTCGGCCATGAGGACCCAGCAGACAGCCGCCTGAGTACACGGGATATAGATAGACACACACACAGGGGTGGTTTTATGCAGCCTCCCCCACCAGGAAACAGCCAGAAGAGGTGAAGGTAAGTTAATAAATAAAATAATATTTTTTTGTAGCCCAATTGATGGCATTTTTTTGGGGGGGGGCAAAAATAATCCTGCACCAGGGCCCTTTGTTCCCTAGGTCGCCACTGGGTCCCTTTTGAAAATCCAATGTAAAGCATCAGGGCTGTTGTTTTATTTTTTTGTTTTTTAACTAATTATAATTCCCGTTTAAGAATTGAAAGGCTTTTGAAAGTATACCAGGTCTTTATTGCAGGCCTGGCCAGTCAGTCAGGCTTTTCCAAGGCTGCATCTCTGTGTGGTGGTCACTTCTCCGACTTTAGGGGAAACAATCATGCACCACAAACAAAATTACAAGGTACAGACCTAGAGAGGTGTTTGTGTGTACAGTTGGGCTACCATTAATTAGTCATGGATGCTTTCTTATTCTTCCTAAAATGCATTTATGAAAACAAATCTGAAAGAATAACTGTTTATGTTGCATTATGTACATTGAAGGCAAATTCACACTTTAATTTTTCCAGTGCAGGGTCATAGATAGCACACAGAGTTCTAGCATACAGTTGATAAATGAGGTACATTTATCATATGGTAGCTGTGATAAAAAGGGAATGTAATGCAATACTTTATCTTTGGTATTAAGTATTCCTTGGTTCACAAACGTCTGCTTGGGTCTTCACACAAAGGCTGATAATGAAAACACTGCAACTAAACTGTCAGCTCAGTTACTTATTAATCTGTGCCCCTGTATATGAAGAGACTTACAAGAATAGTTCAAATACATAAATGCACACACTTTGCTAATAAAAAAAAAAATCACATTTAATTTTTCTTTGCATTCAGGCCTGCAGAGCATTGCAATGCACAGGCTCCTGCAGACTCTTTTTTCTAGCCTTGAAGTAATCAATAGACTACAAGTGAGGTGATGTCACTGCACTTGTGCTCCATTGAAATGTATGGGTCCCAGTGCCACGGCGGCAGATGGTACTTTTTCTGTTCACAGATCCTATAACTATGAATGGGGGACATGGGTGTGTCGCCAGAGCCATGTACAACCACATTGAAAAAAAGAAAAAACAAGGCTGGGGGGATAAGAACCCCAATGACAAATGGGGTAGGGGGATTTGAAGGTGGGGGGTAAGTGAATGTGACTATATTTCATGTTACTCCCAAAATATGGGTATAACATAAAACATGGTTGCAAAGTTGAACTATTCTTTTAAGATAATTGCAGTCTGTTTGGATATTGAAAGTGTCCAGACCTTCACCTCAGTAAACATTCATTTAGTTAAGTGAACAGTCTCTACTCATTTAGTAAATCAAGCCCAGTATAAGTCACCACCCCAAAAAAAGTTGGTGATTGAGGATTTATTTACCTATTTACCTACAGTATATCATTCTTAGGAGAAATGGCTCAACAAATAGTGTTAATGCCTTCATCAAGAAATGTTTTTTTTTCCATTAGAAAAGAGGAAACATATCCTCTTTGTCACAAATGAGCTCATAGAGAAGAGAGTTCATACTAAAACAAATGATTGTACTCAATTCTTTTTTTCTTCTCATTTCCTCTTAGTTTTTTAAAATCTTTATAGTTTTTAACCAATAGGTGGCATTAGCAGCACTACTATTTGCTCAAACTACTGTATGTGCTGATGCTTTTACAGTATCACTGCTGCAGCAATTTTGACCTAAAAGCATTTTTTATAGTAACCCACATATCTTAACCCTTTTCAGCCACTGGGAATACTAGTTGGCTAAATGTCCATGAGAATAATTAGTCATACGCTTAAGAAGCATTCATGGGAAGTGGTATAATTTGAAAAACAGGATATTTCCGCTAATAGCTGATAATATCGTTTTATTTAAAGATATCATTACCCATGAATGGTTAAGAATATGACCCCCAATGCTCACAGATATATAGCCAACTGGTATTCCTAGTGCCGAAAAGGAAAAAAATATATAGATTTGTGTCACAGGAGCCCTAGCTATTGCATATTGGTGTGCATAGGATTGTATGGGCATAATATGCTGTTTGCATGTATTTTCAGCTGTATGCCCATATGCCTGTATTTGTGTCAGTGGAAATGAGCATTTACAGTCGGCAACAGTTGATATATCCACATAACCTTGTGTGGGGCTGACTACTTCAATATGGCTATGCAATTTGCAGGAACTGAAAGCACAGTGGGCATTGGGAACACAGCAGTGGTAGCCTAGTTTTGCAGCAGCATATTTACCAAGACATGCAACAGAGGAAAGAAAGACTTTGACACTTTTTACACTTGATTCCCCGAAGCTATATAAATACACTTCTTGAATTTCTTTCTGTAAAGAAAGTAATACTGCTTTCTTTAAAATCATATTTTGATGACATTCCCCTGAAATCACTAAACTATAACAATCATTAGATGCCAAAATATTCATTTTTTTCAGCAAAGAAAGCTATAAATAGGGCTGCAAAAGTTGGTTAAAGGAGAATTATGAGGTGAGTGATTTTCATAGGACTGCAAGTTGAAGGTTGCCCACACACATTAGCGTGCAGTCAGATTTGAAGGCAGTGATCACTTTCAGGACAGCAAATCTTCAGCTAGGAATACACTGACCTTTATAGTTTCTTGTTACTGAATGCTTTAAAGGAGAATTATGAGGCGAGTACTTTTCACTCAGCCTAATAATCTGAGCCGACCTGTGACAATGGAATTGTCACAGGACGGCTCAGTAGATCGTGAAGTGAGCGAACACATACCGGCGCTCGCTCACTTCTCGATCCTTCCCCCCTCCCCTGTCCGATCCTCCAGCGCTGACTGGCGGAACGGACGGGGGCGGGTACAGCTGGCTCTGCCTTTAGATAGGCAGAGTCAGCTGTCACTCACACAGCTGGGTGGATCCAGACATAATTGTCGGGATCCGTTCCGGCTACGGCGTCTCAGTATGCGTGAGCTGCAGCTCACGGTATACTGAGCTTTGGGTGACGGGAGGACGCTAGTTTGTGTTCTCCCGTTACCCTTAGGAGAACTAAGAGCCCTAACCCCATAGTTCTCCTTTAATGGGAATTAATACATATGCTATGGTGAATTAGGCTTACTGTCCCCTTTTATTTAAGCATATCACTTACACACACAAGAGTTGTGGCTGCTCCGCTATTGAAAATTTGCTTACTGCAAATTTAGAAAAAATGTAATCATAATTGCATAACATATACTGCTTTCATTAGCCAAAGATACTGGATACTAAGCACTGAAAAAAAGAACCAGGCTTCTGCACTTTATGAGCATTTTTGTGCATTTTACTGTGCTTCCTTTGAAGACTATTGGGGACAAAATGCTTAACAATATGCTCATGTACTTTTTTGACCTACAGGCATTTTGCTACAAACAACAGAATACTCAGGTGTAAAAAGGGGCCATTGAAAATGATGGGATTCCTCCTGTTAAGCATTATAACACTTAGGCATTTGATCTACAAAATGTTCAGCTGTGAATGCTGTCAATGTATGAACAAACATGTCATGTATGCAGGAATGTGGAGTTTATATGCCATACGTCCTTGGCAGCGAAAGGGTTAAAAGGGGAAAGAACAGGAACTTTTATTTGAATAGGGCCATGAGCTAATTTGTGCATGAAATGGGAGTTAGATAATGGAAAAGTGCTAATTTGTGCATGAAATGGGACTAAAATGGGGGAAATTGCTAATTTGAGCATGAAATGGGAGTTCAATAGGGGGGAAAGAGATAATGTGTGCAGGAAATAGAAGTAAGATAGGGGAAATAGTTGATTTGTGCATGAAATGGGAGTTAGATAGGGGAAAAGTGCTAATTTGAGCATGAATTGGGAGTTCAATGGGAGAAAGAGCTCATTTGTGCATAAAATGGGCGTTAGATGGGGTAAAATGCTAATTTGAGCATGAAATGGGAGTAAGATATGGGGGAAGTGCTTATGTGTGCATGAAATGGGAGTTCAATAGGGAGGCGAAGCTAATTTGTGCAGGAAATAGCAGTTAGTATTCTCACTCCGATTGTTGTGATAGCGATGTATCCCTTGTGAGACCTATATGCCTGGCCTGTTTAAGTAGATTCAATCACTGAGGACATTCATTGTCAGATAGCTGAACTCACCAATACCGTTTCATCCACAAAGATTGCTTTATTCTGCACATCAGACAACAGGATACAGCAGATGGATGGTTTTCAGTATTATGCGGTCAAAAGATGATGCCTTTCCTACGGTACTATGCAGAGTACATGTGTCCTTATTACATGTGGCTGTTAGCTGTGGCCATGACACAGGAAATACTGACCAACAAGAGGAAGGGTGGGGCTTATATACAGAGGAAATGTGTCATCAGATGAGGAAAGGAATACATAAAAAACAGGTGCAATATCACAAAAGGCCACTAGATGGCAGCATAGGAACTAACATATAATAGGTCCATAGAAAAAAAAGTAAAACAAACTATATGATTCTTCTATCTAAATAAACTTCTATGCCCCATTGGGGCGGCACAGTAAGATAAGAGGAAAGTGCTAATTTGTGCATGAAATGTGAGTTAGATAAGAGGGTAAAGCTAATTTGTGCATGAAATATTAATTAGATGGGGAAAGTGCTAAGTTCAGCATGAAATGGGAGTAAGATAGGGGAAAAGTTCTAATTTGTTAATTAAATGGGAGTTCAATAATGGGACAGTGCTAATGTGAGCATGAAATGGGAGATAGATAGGAGGAAAGTGCTAGTTTCAGCATAAAATGGCAGTCAGATATGGGGAAAGAGCTAATTTGTGCATGAAATGGGAATTAGATAAGGGGAAAGTGCTCATTTGTGCATGAAATGGGAGTTAGATAGGAGGAAGGTGCTAATGTGAGCAAGAAATGGGAGATAGATAGGGGAAAGTGCTAATTTAAGCATGAAATGGGAGTTTGATAGGGTGGAAAAAGCTAATTTGAGCATATACTAGAAGTTAGATACGGGTAAATGCTAATTTGTGCATGAAATAAGAATTAGATTGTAGAAAGTGCTAATTTGGGCATGAAATGGGAGTTGATAGGTGGAAAGAGCTAAGGTGTTCAGGAAATAGGAGTTAATAGGAAAGAGCTTATTTGTGCATGAAATGGGAGATAGATTGGGGGAAAGTGCTTATTTGTGCATAAAATGGGAGTTAGATAGGGGGAAAGTGCTAATTTGTGCATGAAATGGGAGATAGATAGGGGGAAAGTGCTTATTTGTGCATGGAATGGGAGTTAGATAGGGGAGTAGCTAACTTGTTCAGGAAATGGACATTTGAAAGGGGGAACAACTGATTTGTGCAGGAAATGTTATTATGATTAGGGTAGGAGCTAAATTGTAAAGGAAGTAGGAGTTTGATACGGGGAAAGAGCTGATTTGTTCAGAAAATTGGAGTTTAATTGGTGGAGGAGCTAATCTGTGCAGGTAATACGATTTAGATTGGGTAAAAGAGCTAACAGTGTCATGTATAATACATATACAGTACACTTGTAAGAAAAATATAAACCCCTAATCAGTACTATATTGGGCTAATTTTGACTCTGATAACAACTTCTACAGTACATGTCATGGCAGTGACTTCCTACATCCAAGCTGTCCACAGACACTGGGCTCAGTTCTATAAGCTAGAATGCATGTGTTATTAGCCATAATGACAGTTATTCTCTGTTACTTTTTCAACCCCCAATAGCTTATAAAAGAACAGTTACTATAGTTTAGTGAATTGAGACTACTGTATATCCTAGATTTAGTTGCTTAGGTAGTTTTGGTTTGGTCTGTAAATTGCATTGTGATGTTATTTGTTGTGTTGTGGACTGGCAGTTGGCTGTTACGGCCTAATCCATTTGCATTTTGTTCACCAAGAATCACCTTTCTGATCTATTCATTGTATTCCTTCAAGACAACTGCTCTCAAAAAGTGCAAACAACTCTACAGTCTTATGCTGGCCCTGCACATGACATTGTTTTAGCAAATTTCAATAAAAACAAACATTAATAGACTTGAACAGTTTAAAGCAATCTATCACCCAGCTTCAATTGCTTTCCAGTTTTGAGCTACCAGATCATCAAAATACACTGAAAATCAACCTAAACCAGGGGTCCTCATTCTTTCTAATCAAGGGCCGGTTTTCTGTCCCTAAAATTGAAAGGGGGCAGACTGAGGCTAATAGTAGTAGCAAATACCTTGGGCTCGGTGGCCAGTGGGAGTAAAAAATGTCCCAGAGCTAATGGTCAGTGGGAGTGAAAAATTATTTAGCGCCTCTGGTAAGTGAGAGAAATAATGCCGATTGTCATATCAGAAAAATTCCCTATTCTACGTGTTAATAGGAAAAATTATGTTCCATCATTTGTTTCAGATGGAGCAATAGTGTCCCATCATTGATGTCAGGGGAGGAATTGTGCCCCGTCGTTGGTGTCAGTGGAGGACATTTAGCCTATTTGTTGGTGACAGCGAGAGGAACTGTGCCCCATTGTCATCGGAAAGAAAGGGATGCAGTTCAGGGACCACTGAACTAAACCATCATAGTGACGGCTGAAAGGCATTTTCATAATTTTTATACCCAGTTCCAACCGGTGAAAACGGTCGAACGTGTGAGTGGAAAATTTTACAGATCATTGATTTCCATGCAATTGTTTTTTCAATCAGCAGCTGATAGAAAGACTCCACAACGGCCTGAAGCTGGCTATGCACATTACAGTCTGACTGTACAATCTCCTTTCCATTCCTCACAACTATGTAATGCGAGATCCTACCTAAACATTCAATTCAGTGATTTTGTGGAATCTTTACATATGGCACTTAATATTTCATACAAATTTTAATAAGCATAAAGAAATTCATTTTATATCTGTTATATCTGAGAACAGGGATATAAAGGCATTTGTGGAAATAAAATAAGATTAATCCTTTAAACATTACAGTTAGTCCCCTGTGGAGCTGGCAGCAGTCAGCAGCCTCCCTTGTGCTTACTGGAAATAATTATGTCATTTTTGCGTTCCATTGCCTGAATAGAACCTACACGGTTATAATACTGCTAGGCTGTTACAGTTTTATAGGGCTAACTGCAAAGCTATGACCCTGTGTCACATGTGAGTGACCTTGGATAGAAGGCCCATGTGTTATTTAGCCTTGACACTGACCCAGGCGATTAATACTTATCACCTACTTTCACGTACTAATAACCAAATGGATATTTGCTGACAGATGTAATCTGCTGTAAATATTGGAAATAAGAAGAAAATTGGATAATGTAAAAGCTGCTGATAGAAAGTCAGACCTCCCTTGAAGCACACACTACAGATGACAGATGCTGATGAGAGAATAATGATGTTTTGAGCCAGTTAACCAAAGCTGTACTAAATTAATCTCTGTCAATTAAAACCAAATAAAGTAGCATGTCAAGGCAATCTCCTTCCAGTAACTGCACTGTATGGCATCATTTATTCATGGCAGATATGTGAATGGTACATTTGAAACAGCTTATGCAGCTCTTCTCTGACATGTACATTGAGGTGTTTCTACATAGCTAAGTGGGATACATTCTATTACATCAACAGTCAGTGTCTGGGATTTCAAATCTATCAATGCTTTTTAGATTCTACATAATAGCTCCAGTAGTGGGTTTAGCTGCACTGCCACTTTTTAAGAAGTGAGAACATATGTGTTGTATTGTGGTTGGTGTTAGAGCGAGAGAGAGAGAGAGAGAGAGAGAGAGAGGGGGGCAGAGAGAGATTCCTTTCTTGTATAGTTATTTTTTTGTATGTGATAGTCACCCTTAGGGGTGTATTCACTAAGCTGCCGTAGGCAGCCGAGTGAATGACCGACCTAACTTTTTTCTATTCTGACTGTGTCAGAATAAAGAAAGAAAAAGAAAAAGCAGTGTTTCTCTCCTTAGCGGTCGGGAGTGCGAGACTCCCGGGGGGCCCGGGAGAGTTTGCGGCCTGGAGATCAGTGTCCTTGCTTAGCTGGTAACCAGGGGTGCTGATCTCTCTGCAAGTGGCCGGAGCCAGCCGTAAGATTACGGCTGGGCCAGCTTTGGCTTTCAGCGTGGCTCAGCCGAGCCGAGGCATATGCCTTCGGCTCGACTGAGCCGCTCGGCCAAGTTCGGGAGCTGTACGGGCTATAGTCCTGGGGCCGAAGCTAGCCGAAGGATCTGCCGAAGCTACAGCTAGGTCCTTTGGCTGCTTCGTGAATAGACCCCTTAGTCTTTTTCTTCTTAGTTTCCTTTAATTGTAAATTAAAACAAGGCAGTATGAGTCCATTTTAAAAAGCATTAGATTTATCCAGATTTTTCCAATTGCTAATCTATTGCAGACCTCTAAAAGACAGGTCTCAGCTTAAGATCCCCTTAAGATTTCACCAAGACCCTTATCCAGGCATGCCATCTGAGTAGCCAGATAATAGTGGGCAGTGAGCATGCATCAGCTACCCCCCCCCCCAACCTGCTTATGAACCATTCCAGACCAGATGCCTTTCAACATTGCCTTAACCCCCTATAAGGTACACTTCCAATGTTGACAGGCAGCTACACTGGCATGGTCTGTGGGGAGGTAAGGCTTCTTGCCTAATAATTGTACTAAAGTTAAGTAAAAAATTAATTTTTAAATGCGTTTAAAAATGATAAAATTAATTTTTAGCCATTTACTTTTCATTTACTGTTAGTTCCAAAATGACAAGCTGAAAGGTTTATTGAATGCGTCTGGATATGGTAGTGCCATTTCATAGACACATGCAGTTTTAGGACTTGACGTTTTTCATACAAATTATTTTATTTCTGAAAATTATTTTCTTGAAAATTATTTTATTTGTGAATATTTTCAGTACAAAACAAAACCAAGTCCACAATAAAATTGGGCATCGAAAAGGCTTGACATAGTATTTATTGACTCACACAGCCTCATCTGTTATATTTTACAAAAACATTGGAGATTACAATGTCTTTGTGTGCACTAAATTGTGGATTTTTACTGAAAATATAGATTTGATAAAGATTTGTTTCAAATCATCTGACATAAAGCAATTGTGCTACCATCTTTTTATTCTATAGGTTCCTTGCTTTTAAAAAAAAATTGTAAGCCAAAAATGTGCATTTAAACACGTGTGTGCAAAATTTGCTCTTGCAGTAACAGGGTTAATGGGCCCTGAGGCCTAAGCATTGCCTTCACAGGAGTTTGATCCCCTCTGTGGCCAAGCAACCTTAACCTGCCAGGCTTAAGGGTCCTGTCTAAGTTGCCTAATGCATAATCCAGCCTTGATGGTGCCAGTGGTAGCTTAGATATGTTATTTTATGTTGAAGCTAAATTCCGGGAATTTTTTTTAAAAAGCACTCTTGCAGTGCCCCAAAAAAACTCCCTTGCCCTACTCTACAATGGTAAAAGTCGCTCTTTTGCCCAGGGATGGAGGAAAAAGATGTAATACAGGCTTCCTACATTTGTGCAACTGGTCCCTAAAGTCTCTTCTCTAAGGCGCTCCCAGCTAACAGTTGCATGCTGATGTCATAGGGACCACTCACAACCTGGAGCATTAAGGAGTAGCCTCCAGGAGTAAAGAATAGGGTATTACAGTTTGTTTTTCTACCCCTAGGCAAAAACTAGCATTTATTCCTTGCAGGAGTTCACATTCAAAAAGGTGAAGAAATATTAATAAAATACTGTGAGGGGAATTTATCAAAACTGGAGAAGACAAAATCTGAAACAGTTGTGCATGGCAACCAATCAGCGTCTCTCTTTCATTTTCAAATCCTAACTGAACAAACTGAAGAGAGAAGCTGATTGTTTGCCATGTATAACTGCTCCAGATTCTATCTGCTCCAGTTTTCATAAATGTCCCCCTCTTTCTTTTGCTGTATAAATGCACAGTTTTGTATATTTATATTGATACAAAGCTTTTTCCTCTACTTGATGCTTGCAATGTATACCATTCCATTTTTTTATTTCATACAGCCCAAAGCTAACATGATTTGCACATATACATTAGACAGATCAGAGTGCTTTTATTAAAAAATCTCACTAACCGGTAGTCTGAAACGTATCTGGATTCAGATATATCGAGTCATCGTTTTGCTTGTATTGTGTTTAGATGATAATGTTAGCATGTGTGTTTGTGTTTCCCCTTTTACTTGCACTATGCAGAGGTTTCAAGATAATTGCACATCTTCCAGCATCCCCATTTTACACCTTTTATTTGTATAATAAATGTGTCCTTCTTTGATGGATGACTGCAGATTAAAATAGCATAAAGTATTAATTTGTAGGTAATTGTCATCTGAAACACCAGCTTTGGCGAACAGCATTATAATTAGTTCTAATCTGTGGATTCTATTCTGCTAATATGTCAGATCTATTTATGAATATAGGTCTTGTTTCCCCCGAGGAGATTCTCCAGCTGTTTTTCTGTTTCCATATCTTTGATATTTGTTCATGCAGAACTAGCAGCCACAGAGCCTTAACCAGTTCTCTTTCATGTCTGACTAGGAATCTTCCATTGAGTAGGTGCGAGGAACTTTGGATTTGTTATTACTAGCCTTCAATATGGCTGGAGAATAAGGTACACAGTAAAGAAATGTGAGCATTGGGCGGTGTGTAAATTTGTACAGTATCTTGATGCCGAGTACAAAGGTTCTGACTGGTTTTTGCAAGTCTGTCATGACCACTTTGTACTGTTTCAAACTGACTTGATTTTGATTTATATTTGCATTTGTAGCACCCTGCTAACAGGAGTGCTATAAAATATATCTGTAGTCTATGTCCATTTCAGTTCTTGTTTGTAGAGCAATCTGTGATGCTGTGTCTGCCTGTTGCTATGTGGGTTGTACCACACAGAGCAGACCCGCCAATAAGGATTGCTTTGGGCATTTTATGTCTCCCAGCCAATCACTGGAAGGTACAGGAGCAATGATGCATGCTGGGAGAGGAGATAAATGCTCAGTGTGGCTGATGTAACGGTCTCTTCCCTCCCCCAGGGCCCTCCTGGGGGCAGGTTGCTGCTGAGAGACTGATCTGGCTAGGCCTAAGCCTGGGGCCTAGCCTGGAACTGACACTGAGGCCTGAGTCTGGAGGCCCAGTGGTCAGCCACTCATGCTGGAGTTGGACATAGATGAGGACTTCTAAAGTGCTGCTTGCCAGATGTTCTCTACAGAGATTGACAGTACGGCTTAAAGGTCCTAGTCTGTGATGGCAGCAGTTACTATGCTCTATTTCAAAGAAAAGGAGTCTACCTCGTCCTGGATGTACAGTACCTGACCCTCTCCCTCTCTCCCTGGAGTTCAGCAATAAAAGACAATCAGCTTGGATCTATTGTCTGGACTTCACTTTGTCGGCTGCACTGGAGGTGGTAAGTGCTATTGGGGCATCCATGTGTTTTAGAAATCCCTAGACAGGCTATTGGAAGATTCGATCATCCAGCGGCTCCTTTGGGGGTGAGCGCTACACATTGTAAAAAACCATTTGGCAAATGAAAGAACCATATGCACTTATTACATGTACAGGTGAAACTCGATAATTAGAATATCGTGCAAAGTTCATTTATTTCACTAATGCAACTTAAAAGGTGAAACTAATATATGAGATAAGTATTTTCCTTTTGCTTTAAAGTACTGAGTAAGGAAGGGTGTATTTCACACACCAGTATATTTATTTATACTTACAGGTGAAACTCGAATAATTAGAATATCGTGCAAAGTTCATTTATTTCACTAATGCAACTTAAAAGGTGAAACTAATATATGAGATAGACTCATTACATGCAAAGCAAGATAGTTCAAGCCGTGATTTGTCATCATTGTGATGATTATGGCTTACAGCTCATGAAAACCCCAAGAACCCCAAATCCACAACCTCAAAAAAGTAGAATATTACATGCAATCAATAAAACAAGGATTGTACATAGAACAATATCGGACCTCTGAAAAGTACAAGCATGCATATGTACTCAGTACTTGGTTTGGGCCCCTTTTGCAGCAATTATTCCAATTACTTTTGCACGATATTCTAATTATTCGAGTTTCACCTGTATAAGCAAAAGTGTGCCCATTCCAAAATGGGAAAAGTTGGGCTTTGTGTCTCAGTGTGCAGTGTATGCAGAAGAGGAGTGCGGAGGGTATGACGGTGGTCTATTTTTGCAGGAGAGTAGTACATGGGGCATGAAAGCATGCAGATTGTGCTGGAAGTGTGACAGATTGTGCAAGAGAGGAGTGTGGAGAATTTGATAGTGGACAGTATGTGCCGGAGACGAGTAAAGGAAGTGTGACAATGGGCAGTATGTGCAGCAGAGGGGTGCAGGGGTGTGACAGCAGGCAATATGTGCAGGAGAGGAGTGTGGGGGCAATGACAGCGGACAGTTTGTGCAGGACAGTAGTATGGGGAGCATGCAGATTGCGCAGGGGGTTTGACAGCAGGCAGTATGTGTAGAAGAGGAGTGTGGAGTTTTTGACAGTGGGCACAGGGGCGTAACTAGAAATCGCAGGGCCCCATAGCAAAATTTTGTATGGGCCCCGTGATTTCTAGTTATACCCCTTGCAGAGACCAACTCGAGATCCTACCTGAGGGTGACCCTGCAGAGCCCACCATAGACTTTTCTGTGCCTAATGGTGACAATGGCACTGCATGACTGCTCAATGAGCATTGGTATGACTATTTTCAGTCTGAACTGGAAGGGCATGTAACACGTTGACAATGCAGGAGAGCAATTTTGAGGCCTTTGTCACCCTATAAAAGGAGGTCCCAGGTCAAGGACCTTAATAAGCGGAATTACCAGGTATTAATGAAAGATGTGCATTAAAAAACATTGATTTTAAAAAAGTCATTGTGACTTTTTAAATTACTTTAACATGTTAAAGATTATTAGATTTTAGGTTTGGTATTAAATCTACTTTAGAGCGGAACTAAAGTCTGCTGTTCTTACCTCCCCTCCAACGATGCAAGGTCCATGAGCTCCCTTCCAACCACGACATCTTCACCCCGTCTTCCAGGTTCAGCGTTTTCAGCCACCTTGATTGGTCAGCCCAGGATGATGTACCCCCCATGGGCAGTTAATTCACCCTTGCACCAAGGCATGCCGAGAATGTACACTATGCTGTGCATGCACAGTTTAGTGTACACTTAGAAAAAACACTGCTGACAGGCAGGCAGAAGTAGTTTCTTCTGCCAAAAAATTCTACCTGCCAGCAATGTATTCATCTAAACCTTTGGTTCCAAACCTGCTGTGCCAAAAAAGGTTTATTAACTGAGCCCAGAGGAAGACACCTGCAATAGAAACCTGAACTGAAATAGAATAAGCGATGCAAGTGGATGCATCAAGGTTAGGTTGTAGAAACCGAAATCAATGGTTAAAGGAGAACTACGGGGTCAGTGCTTTTCCCCATAGTTCTCCTAAGGCTAACGGCAGGACACAAACTAGCGTCCTCCCATCTCCCAAAGCTCAGTATACCGCGAGCTACAGCTTGCGGTATACTGAGACGCCGCAGCCGGAACCGATCCCGACAATGCTGTCTGGATCCTCCCAGCTGCGTGAATGACAGCTGGCTCTGCCTATGTAGAGGCAGAGCCAGCTGTACCCGCCCCCTCCCCCGTCCGTTCCGCCAGTCAACGCTGGAGGATCGGATAGGGGAGGGGGGAAATCCCTGCAGGGAGCAGTGAGTGACAGTCACGGCTCTCTGCACGGATAGATCGAGAAGTGAGCGAGCGACGGTATGTGTTCGCTCACTTCCCGATCTACTAAGCCGACCTCTGACAGTTTCATTGTCACAGGTCGGCTCAGATTATGAGGCTGAGTGAAAAGCACTCGCCTCATAATTCTCCTTTAAAGCATTCAGTAACAAGAAACTATAAAGGTCAGTGTATTCCTAGCTGACACTGAAGATTTGCTGTCCTGAAAGTGATCACTGCCTTCAAATCTGACTGCCCGCTAATGTGTGTGGGCAACCTTCAACTTGAAGTCCTATGATCTAAGTTTGGAATGCAGTTGACATGTACTAGCCATGAACTGTCACACTGTTATTTTGCTTAAAGTGACATTAAACCCTCAGATTTTTTAACATAAAACAATACTGTAATGTGCGCCTTACTGTAATCCATGGTTGTTCCCCTTCTCTTTGCTGCTCTTCCTTTTAAATCTGTATCTGTTCTCATGCTCTGCAGAACTTATATTTTGCAGCAGACTGCCTTGTCTCTGAAAGGGTTACATGGTGTCTGTGTGTTGGTTTGAAACCTGAGCCAGCACTACAGGAAGAGGCCCTGAGCTACAAAGGGAAGTTCTCCCCAAGCATGAGAAGACATGAGGATTTAAAAGGAAGAGCAGCAAAGAGAAGGGAAACAACCATGGATTACAGTAAGGCACACATTACAGTATTGGTTTATGTTAAAAAATCTGAGGGTTTAATGTCACTTTAAGGAAATGAATCATTTTTCCCTGAACATTTGTAAAGCAAACATTTGTCTAAGGCAATTGTTTCATCAAGAATTCAGTTTCATTGTGGTGTTTAGTATTTTTTTAAGTAAGTTTGGGCTGTCAGATGAATTAAGCAGAAAATCTGGATGAACACAATATAGAATACAATGCTGTATTGTGCTTTTTCAAGCCAGAACATGCAATACACATAAAACATTCATTTTAGCCTGACTGTCAAGTTATTCAATTCAACACTCTCATACAAAATGCAAAACAATATTACTTTTTTGTTTTGACATTTACCAAAGAAAAACCTGTCAGGATTGATTTTTTGCTGGTTTATATGCACGCATGACCTCCACAGGAAACATACCTGACATGTATGAATAAGCACAGTCCTGGCTTTATGGAGGGATATGAAAAAATTATGTAAACTAAGCAATTTTCAATGCTGTTTTTAGAACCGACTAAAATTAGAACAACACAATGTAGTAAGTATGTGATACTTTTTATTTTTTTGCCCTAACAGTTCATTTTTCAGGACAAGCCATTTGGGAGACCTTCCCATTTCTTCTTTTCTAAGAAGTGCTGGTACAATAAATTAAAACAAATGGATATTGTGCAGACTGTTGAATATGTTACTACTATACATTTTGCTAAACAATACAATATAACATTGTCCTCCTTACCAGTTTTATTACTTATGAGCTGTGGTCACCCTTAATCTAAATGCAGCAAATATTTAAACAACCTTAGAAGTAATAATTCCCTTTGGGCAGGGATACTACTCATGTTGTATTGAAATACATGTAAACCATTTTCATTGTCACAGGTCTGCTCAGATTATGAGGCTGAGTGAAAAGCACTCGCCTCATAATTCTCCTTTAAAGCATTCCGTAACAAGAAACTATAAAGGTCAGTGTATTCCTAGCTGACACTGAAGATTTGCTGTCCTGAAAGTGATCACTGCCTGCAAATCTGACTGCCCGCTAATGTGTGTGGCCAACCTTCAACTTGCAGTCCTATGATCTAAGTTTGGAATGCAGTTGACATGTACTGTACTAGCCATGAACTGTCACACTGTTATTTTGCTTAAAGTGACATTAAACCCTCAGATTTTTTAACATAAAACAATATTTTGTATTTTGTAAATTTATAATAAACTGTTAAATCAACTAGAGTGAACAACTAACACTAAGGTTCCCATAGGCTGGGGATGGAGATCAGATGATCTATGCTCTAATATTAATTCTTTAAAATTATTGTTGTCTCATAATTGCATTGCAGTGTAGAGCAGGGGTCACTAAATGGCTGACTGCAGTCTGGACACAGACTAAGTGGGGGTTCTGTCCAGACCAAGATCACCGACCTGCAATGGGCAATGGCTGGCCTCAGAGGCCATTGTATCCACTACCGGCCAAAACCCAGTGCAAGTCCCCCCTCCGCTTCAGTCATTGGTTGCTAGGACCACTAGCATCCTGGCAACAAGTGACGTTAGGCAGGCAGGGCCAGATTGTCAACTACCAGCCATAACCGTGCGATGGTGCCACCTTCGCACGCCCCCACCATGGTTTTTGCGGTCCCCCACTCCTTTGGGGGGCCCAGGACAATGGCAGAGAGTTTCAGGATCGAGAGTGGGAACAGACCGGTTCCTCCATCTGCTCTGTGATCAGTGAAGCATGGAGCACTGTGCTTCCTGCTTCAGAACTGTCATAAGCCAGCTAAACTGCCGGGTGAACAGACGACGAAGCACAATCCTGTGCTCGATTGTCTGTATTGGAAGGCAGGAGAGATATCAAGAGTCTAAGACCCCTGATGTCTCCATAGAGAGAACCTGTCACTTCCAAATGCTGTCATATAGGGGCTTGTTATCACTTTGTGATAGCTAAGTGATTATCTGATTCAAATGAGCACTTGTGCGTAGGCACATGTAAGTAAACAGGAAGGGGGGGATTTTAAAAAAATTTAATGAATTGGGATCGTCGCATCAGCACTGCCTGAGAACACAGGCACTGTGCATTGTAGTACAGCTGCTGGTGTGAATACAGCCTAAATGGCAGACCATGGGAAGGACACAGACTGAGTGTCCAGACCATGATTCGGACCTCTGCTGGATAAAAATGTTACTCTCCGCACCTCCTTAAACTTTAATCCACTACCCCTACCCTAAGCAATCATACTCAATACCAGCCTTATCTTAACAGAAAGGAAGCTCCAATCTGTAGGGATCACTTCTTGCCCTGAGGTCATTAGGATACTCCTTCTGCCTCTCCACATTGCTCTGTCAGTAGATAGCAGGGGAGAAAGTGGATGGAAAGTAAACCCACTTCAATGTCCCTACAGTTGAGTAAAGTTTTACTTTGCCCTCTATGGGAAAAGCACAGGTTTACAATAACCTAACCCTACCTAACAGTGAATATTTACCTTTTGAATGCTGAAAATGACCCCAGCCAAATTCTCACACTAGCAGGGCAGGGATCTAATAGCAACAAGCAAAACAAAACAAATGGCAAACACACTCATCAACTGAGTGCGTTTGCCATTTGTTTTGCTTGACTTTTATCTTTTGCTACATGTGCTCCAAGATGGAGACCCTCATAGGTTAGAGTTAGGACCGCACTACACAAAGGAGCCTTGATGAGGCAGTGCGGCTTTCACATTTTCTGCAGAAGACTTGTATCTAAAACCTCAGTTTTTAACCTTAGCGGTTAGATAGATTTTGTTTGCATGCTGGCTGGTGAGTGTGCTGGGAAACTTTTTGCTGATAGCAACAAGTTCCCCAACTCCATGAGTAAATTACTTGAATGCAGCCATAAGCATACATGATGATTAATTGGTTAAAGTCCAGCATTGACCTTTGTGCACTGACTTGGCTTGTGGTCTATTTAAACACTTTTTAGTACCATAACTTCTTGTAATGAAGAAGTTGGTCATATTCTTCCAATTTACAAAAATGTGAGGGGTGTACTCACTTCTGATATTGTATATATAAAGTGTAAATCTAAGATCAATTATCCTCCTTACCACCTTGTAATTGTAATGTCTTCCTTATATTGTAAAGCGCTTTTCAAACTGTTGGCGTTATATAAATCCTGTATAGTAATTATAGGTGCACCAAAATAAAAATTTAAAAAACGAAACCGAAATAAAATAAATTGTCAGGCCGAAACCGAAAATGTTTTTATTTAAATTTTTTAAATCTTTTTATTTTTATTCATTTTTTAACTCCCATTCATTCATAATTGAGGATATATTCAACATACCATGTACTCAATTATCTGCAAACACTCAGCGATCACTGATCGCTGAGTGTTTGCTCTCCTCTCTGACACACACTGTCACAGGAGGCTGAGCGAGCGGGAGGAGAGCTCAGCCTCCTGTGACAACGCTGTCTCCGCCCCCACACAGCTCTGCCGCACTGTGATAGGCGGCCGAGCGGTGTGGGAGGAGAGACACCGGCCGCTCCTCCCGCAGCGCTCGGCAGGGTGTCACTTTCTCTCCTCGCGGCTGGGACACAGAGCAGCGCCACGCGGGGAGGAAAGAAACCTGGGATGCGCCGATGTATCGGCACAAAAAAGGCACTTTCGACTTTTAGCCAAAAGTGCAATTTTCGGCCGATATGTTACGGTGGCCGATATATCAGTGCATCCCTAATAGTAATAATAATTAATATTATTTCTATATAGACAAGTAATAAGTTTGTAAAGTACTTAAATTAAATAAAACAGTGAAATAATGCAATAACGATGCTTTGGTTACTGTTGGCATTTTAGAATGTATCCTCTGTGCAATCAAATTTGTATTAGATATAGATCTTTGTTCAGTTTATTTAGCAAAGTCCATAAAAGCAAAATAAAAAGGATTATAAATTGCATTAACTGTAATATACTGTAACACCTGGTTATTTTTCCCATAAGGACAAGGCCAGATTAGTATTCTCAGCAGACCTGTATAATAAAAATGTGCCATACTGAAAATTCCAGATTTAACTTGCAGTTCCAGGGATGACTTATCTATACTGAAAACTGCTTTGATTACCGGTTTCTAAATATACATCTTCATATAATGCACATCCCACTCTTAAGCCAGCTATTGTAATCATTTCATTTTTAGTACTGGCCTCATGAGGTTTCTCAGCAATTGAACTGTTTCCTCTGCCACATGGAGATTGTCATCTGACCTGCTTTCATTAATCCTGTAAATACATGTACAACGTTTTGTCCCAGCTCTTTAAAAACCCAATTGTCAAATATCTAAAACTGTGTCTTACTAGGTTTCTCTTTCAAAGTGCCTCCCTAGTAACAGTTGCTGTGGAAACTAGTCTCTTAGCATCTATGCACTATACTTCAATTAAGAGGTGCGGTGATTTATAAAATCTTAGAATGTAACATTTTTTTCCCTTCATGATTCTCTATGTGTTATCTGTCCACTTGGTTACAGTTTTCTTTACAAATGATTTAATTAATGTTGCCTACCTGCTTTCATGTGTAATTTAGGAGTAAAGCCAACCATCCGTTATGTAGCAGTTAAAGAAATGTTATATTATTCTCCACATTGTCTTGTTCCTAGTTTTTATTCCTACAATTATTGGAAGTAAATTTAGAGGTGTAGTTCAATTTTGTACAATGAATTGTGTGAAGCATACACAAAAGTGTGTTCTCTCCATTTAATTGAGATTGCAGTATAGTTTATAAGCACAAAACCAAGATGCATGGACCTCCACCAACTCAAGCTCAACGTGCGCCAGAGTTTTGGAAACAAATTATAAAGTGCTTCTCCGTTGGTACATCACCCCTTATCAAGCCCAGCATTTTGCGCCAGGCTGCACAGGCTCATGCTTTCGTGGTTGCCCTGACAGCGGCACATATGTCCATATGTGGTGGGCATGTTCTGTTACTCAAACATTCTGGTCCAAAGTATTCAAAATGCTCTCTACCCTTGCAGGAGTGCATATTCCACCAACTCCCCAAACGGCGCTACTCAATGTCAAACCCATGAACATCTCTCACCTTAAATTTAGATTGGTCTTGCATGTCCTCACAGCCGCTAAACATATTATTGTTACCTCATGGTTTACTCACACAATCTAATTTCAATCATTTAAAAATAAAATACACTGTATTTTCTCCAATGAGAAACTATCAGCGCATTTAATGGACACCACCCAAAAATTTGAGACAATTTGGGATCCTTGGATACGACATTACCTCCCACCTTCCTTTGATACCCGTTTGCTTACCCTATAACAGTCCCCCAGCTATTAATATTGCTACCTCTCTAAACTTAACAACCAGGGTGCTTGTTGAAATTCTCGCCGCGACTACACTCACTCCCCTTCACCTCCCCTCCAACTCCCCCCCTTTTCTTACACTCATTTGTTCTGTTTTCCTATCATTATTATTTTTTTTGACATTGTACTCATTCTTGCTGCCTGGACCCAAGAAGACCAAGTCCACTCATGCTCTGGACGCAGCTTGAGCGCACGTTGTTATACTATATGCTCACTTAAATTTTATAAGCGCAAAAACCACTGTTTGTACAACTTTTATGTGTGGACACTCTATGTTGGAGTGTTCGTGCAGTTTGTAACTGAATTTATATGTGTGGAAAAAACAATAAAAATCTTTTGAAACTAAAAAAAACAAGATGCATACTTACAGCTCTTTTTATAATGAATAATGAAAATGTAGTTATACAGAGAAATTCAAAAAGACCTAAACTCATGAACTTTAGCTTTTTGGAAACCCTGTGGTATTAACCACAACAGTCCAGACTGGCTATTTTAGCATTGGTCCAGCAACCGCCTCAGAACAGAGAGTAGAGTAGAAACTAGTGCTTTTAACAATTCATTTGAAGGATGCTAACCAATCATCATTAGAACCCGCTAACTATACCTCAGGATCTCAACTAGAGATAGATGTACCACAGGGAGTGCTTTAGATGGGTTTTGTGCGTGTTTCTTCTTATCATAAGTTTGGAGATATAGCAAATGATGAATCATATAGTAAATTGATATTAGTAAGTAGCTTAGTCATATAAATACATAACCGACTGTTTGAAACACTTTTATGCAGAAAAAAGAATACCAGTATTGATTGTACCCAAGTCAAGAAGTACTTAAGATTACCCACCAAAGGGGATAGTTAGTAAACTTGGACTTTAAAGCAGAACTCGGGGGAAATCAAATCCTAACACTTGAAGTGGGGTTAAGGTACAGTGCAAGGGTTAAGTGTTCATATTTGTCTAGGGAGTTAAAATAACAGAGTTATACTCACCCGATCCTTGATCCTTGCTCCTAGACTGGTCCCTTCAGCCTCACTCCCCCTATGCTCCAGCAGTCTAAGGTCCTGTGAGTTGTCATGTTCTATCCAGTGTAAAGGACGTGAGAATGCCGAGGGACATACCGTCACTGGGGCGGAATAGGAGACAGGCTGGATGTAGGAGCCAGCGGGGATTGCGGTTCAGTTGAGTATAACTGTTTATTTTAGCTCCCTAGACAAAACAAGCACTTAACCCTTGCAATTTGAGGGTAGCCCCACTGCATGGGCCAAGATTTGATTTGCCCACAGGTCTGCATTAATAATGGGGTACTTACATTGGTCAAATTAAGAAAACGTGTTCTTTACCAATCACAGGAAACTTAGGGGCCATTCACACTGCTCAGGTCCATTGGGGTGCATTTAACACACACACACATGTTATCACAGGTTGAATTGTGCGTTACTTCATTTGAATGGGTTGCGAAATGCACCACAATGGAGCAGACATCACTCTTGCAGCTTTTTTTTTTTTTCAACAATATATCTTTATTGAATTTTGTAGTCGTTCGAACAACAAAGTAGCCAATCTGCAGATACAATGACACGTAGTAATATTACATGTAATGCTATAACATGTGTTTCAACAAAACAGGTCAAGACTCTTGCAGCTTTTTAAGCAGCACACACTAGTACGATATTGTGCACTGCTGACCCTGCTGACTCATAGGGATTCTCCTCTCTTTGGAGATTTTTGCATCTAGTTTCCTGTTGTGGATATCGAACAGTCAGGAAAGATTTAAAAATATTGCTATCATTACAACTATTTATGACTGCACACAATATTTTCTAAAGCGCATATAGCATTCAAAATGTTTCTCACATGTGGCCAACATGAAGAAAACATTTTAGTGGCAATGTATAACTGTGTGTTGGCTCTTAGTTCCACTGCCTAATAATGAGCAGCATGAGCCTTTTCATAATGCTTCAAAGATCACATATACTGTATATGAAAAGCTACTGTAGGCATTAGGTTTGACAGCCTCCTTCCTACAATGCAATGCATACATTCCCATCCTACCTCAATATATACCTGTCTCATTTTCCGTGTGAGTAAACTGCATGCTTATATCATCTGCGACAAGTTCCATTAATTTCAAATTTAGGTACAAAGTGATTAACAAATGCCACAAATATGATGATTTATTTAGATGACATTTTAATGTCTTAAAAATGATCTTTTTCATTGTGCCAAAAAATGTGCATTAAAACCTTTGAGAAATAAATACAAAACGTTAGCAGCTGTTTAAATATTTGCAAGTGATATAAAAATGAAAAAAACAATGTTAAACAGCACTTAATAAATGCAACAATAAATAAACAAAATAAATAAATACAAAATATGATAATTGTGCAAATATTATGTGCTAACCTTCAGCTTGATATAAGTGCAAATATATATATATTGTACAAATACAATCCATGAAATGTGCTAATCGTTCCAAAATGCAGTTCAGTCTCTAAAGTATTCACTCCCAGGAGTACAACAATAAAGCCTTATCAGTGTAAATCAATATGCAGCATATGCATGTGTTTCTTTCAGACAGAAATTTGTTCCACCTCCACAGTTACAGTATATCCCCAATAGGGGTGAGCTCAGGTTCCGACCAAACCTGGTCACCACTTGAGCTCCTCTGAACATAGAAACTACAAGGGGCCAGCCGTCAAATCAGCTGCAGGACAGGGCGTTTCCCCCCTACGGCTGACCATAAATAAAGGGCTGGGATGCTTGTGCTGATGTAATTTACCTTTTATGGTGACATAGCCATATTAGGTAAATGGCATTGACACAATATAAGGATTGTATTTGCACATTATTTTATTCATATATTGTATTTTGCTTATTTATTACGTGTTATATTGGTTTGCATTAATCATTGTGCTATCAGAAAATAAATCCTCTAATTTTATATGAAAATGCTTTTATCCTAAGAAATATTTCTCTAGATTGCAAGCATTTTTAGCATATACCTATTGTCAAACTATAAAGCTGGTTGCAAACTATGAAACAAAAGGGTACAGTAGCATAAATGTGCTTATTGTGCACTGTGTGATGGCACACTTATCTCCAACTGTGTTAGGCTTTTTGTGGAGAGAATTGCTATACTGATCAGCAGTTTGACTTTTCTGTGTGACTTTGAGTCGTGCTTGGATTGAAAACTATATTGCATATCCACACAGAAATGCCATTTTGCTTTACACTGTTACAGTTGTTCACCACATAAAGTTCTATAAAGATTTGGGGCATACATTTCTCTTACCGCACTATTCCCATAGGAAGTATTAAAACAAATTCTGGTCTAATATCTTGTTGTGTATGATATTGACAAGTACTATAAAACTGCCAAAAACTCATGCTAAAACATGACTTAAAAGGCACCGGTGACCAGCTGGTTGATATTCCAGTATTTACATATATTGACAAGGAGCTTTCATACAAGCCCTCATTGACTTATTTAGCTGCAGGCACTGCAGTGAAGTCATTCAAGTCAGTTCGCTCAGCAGCTCAGCTCACACTTCTCCAGTTTCAGTGGGTAAACCTTACATACCTCATGTACTACTAGCTGATGATAGTTTGTGGACAGATCCTGTAGTTTTGAGCCTAAGGGACAGACTTCCCCTAAATTAAGAATGTGGCCACAGAGTTGATACTCATAGAGAAACTTCCCCTGAAACAGTTGGTCTCCTGGCTATTTTTGTAAGGCCTTCTCACAAAGCATATGAAACTTGGTACAGCCCCCCCCTAGTGAAACCTAGATTGCTGGAGAATAGGTGCCCCAAAAGGCAGTGTTGACATATGGAGACATTAAAACAACTGTTATATAACTGGAGTTGCAAGGTTTACTACATGGACCATTTATGTATTTTTACAAGGTGATTATGTACCCCTTAATCACCTCTTCTCAAGGTTAAGTACATTAATTTTACTCAATCTTTCCTTATAGCTGAGGTCCTTCATTTCACTTATTAATTTAGCTAACCTTTTCTTTCCAGAAAAGCACAGGGATCTGGTTATTTAATGCAATCTCCTCCTTATAAAATGAATAATCCCTCATATTTTAATGGGAGCAATTAACTGTGTCGTATCAGTCTTTTGACCATTGTATTAGGCTTATTTATCGTAAGCACTCATCCCTAGTCAATGGCTCAACAAGAACTACACAGGTTTCACAAACTTTCAGCCTGACGTCTTTGTGCTATAACCTATGGTAACACATTCAAGTCTTTGGCCAGTGTAAAAGGAAATTTCATCTATTTACCATTTTGTTTTGAAGCAGGAATACTTATATGTTAATGCCTAAAGTTGAACTGAAGCCAAAACTTTTTATTTACTTTTGAATAGAGTACGGGAGGGTTATAATGCTTTTTTGCCATCTGTGTACTATTGGGGAGATTTCACTTCACTTCTTGTCCCATAGCCATAACAGGAAGTGATAGAGAATCCCTCCAAAGTGAGAGAAATTCCTAGAGGTCAGCAGATAACAACCCAACATTTTTGATTTTCTATCACTCTTAGTGATAAGTCACCAGGACAAAAAGAGGGGTTGAATCTCCCTAACAGGGACACAGACGTCAATTAAAACCTAAAAGGTGTTCTCCACTCTATCCAAAACTAAAAAAAAGTTTTGGCTTTAGCTGCACTTTAACTGCAGGCAAAAGGCTGAATACAAACTTGGGAACTGTGAATTTGGATAGTCAGGCTGAGGACCTTACTTGTCTTCACTTTTGTGACAGGGTCCTTAATTTTTGCAAACACTCCAAGTCTGAGCAGCAATAGATAGATGTGTAGGGAGGCATTCCTCCCTTGAAGCTCTAACATTGCTCTGTTGACAGCACTATCAAAGCAATCACAGAACATACACAGCGTCTTTGAACCTGCTGCAATATAGTCCTGTAGACAACAGGTGCTCCCACAATATTCAAGTGGATTTCAGTACACACTTCCCACCAAGTAGTGTGTACGTATATACACATGCGCTCTCTTTCTCTCTCTCTCTCTCTCTCTCTCTCTCTTTCTCTCTCTCCCTCTCCCTCTCATAACCTCTCATACACAGAGTTTTGCCTTCAGAAATATAGTACATGTTGCTGTCCTTTCAACAACCCCTTTTGGTTTTGTTGATGTGCGTTCTCCTCCTAATTCTGAAGATTGACAGCAAAGAACATGAAAGCAGTTTTCTGTTATTCCTTTGTGGTTTTCATCATGTCTTGTAGAGGGTGTAGGTCTCAGTGGTAAGGCAGATAAAAGTAAACCTTTGACAACACGTTATACAAAGTGAAGGTTAACAGGATATTTTAACTTCAATGAACATAGAAGGGTATAAAAGATTTTAAAAGTTTCCTTAAAGTAAGACTTTTGATATTTTTCCTTTGTGCTTCTGGAATTTGAAACGTTACCCCTCAAAACATAACATAATTTAAAGTGCATGTGTCGCTTTTGTAGGTTTAACTACTGAACATATACGGTAAATAGAGATAATCAGTTCACAATTGAATGTAACATTGCTTTACTTGTTACTGCAACTGGCCAAAGTGATGCCCTCTGCAGTTACACGGTTTCCACTTAGCTAATGTCGGCTATGCTGCAGACATTTTACATGTGAGCAGTGAAATAATCATTGTAAAGAAAAGGGTTAGGTGCAGAGTTTGTATAGAGATCACACGGAGAACACCGTGGAGAACTTTGTGGAGGACTTATGTAGAGACCTCATGTGGAGAATTCTGTTTCTGGCAGATGTGTGCAGTTGATCATTAAATACAACTGTCTGTGTCTTTTGGCTGTTGCTAGGCAAGGTAACAAGCATGCTGCATAGCAAGTACCATATGATACCTTATCCCTTACAGAGCTCCCCCATGGCCACATCTACCCACCGGAGCTCCCCTATAAACCTGGTACATCCAGTAGTGTACTGTAGGCATCTTGCTTTCTTTTGTTGCTAACTTACTAAAAAGGCTTCAGGTAATCTTGGAACATAATGAAGGCAGTTTGTTCAAACCAAGAGAGGTTTTTTGAACAGAGTGCAGCTAAAGAACGGGGTCGGAGAGTGAAATTATGGTATAAAAGATTAAATGTATTTGGTTTACGAGATAAAACAATTTTCCATATAAACAGACTGCACAATTCAAAAACCACTATCCCCACACCCTTAAAAAATGATCATTGCAATAATCCTTTCGTACAAATCAACACTCACACACAAGCGGAGCAGCGTTGGACTAAAGTGAAGGAGTGCAATATAGCATATGTCGAGTGCCTGGGAATTTCCTGTCAAACTCTCTTAATGTGTTTCTCTTTTTCCGTGAAGTGTCTTAAAGATGTTAATTGGTTGAAATTAAAGTCAATATGAACATTTGACTTGGATCCTATAGACGCCTTCAATGGATACAATAAGTATCGCTACAATGGATACTTAATTGATGATATCTTACTTTGTAACAAAAGAGCATGAGGATAGACCCGGTGAGTTAATATACAGTGTGCCGCTGAGTTATAATCACACTTGGCGAGCAGGATGCTTCCCCTCTGTGTGTAAAAGGAACTCGAGTAGAATTTACTCACGGCTACTTTAACTCTTTAAACCGGACGGTCACTCTCCCGAGATGTGTGGATACTTGATGTTTTAGTTTCCAATTGTGCTCGTGATGATGGTCACACAATGCAAGCTCCAGGTAATACTACTGTTGGGTCTCTCAGGAGGAGCAGATGGTTCTTAGAGGGGTCCCAATTTGATCACAATTGTATCCAGGTTTGTCAGGGTACCCTGCACAGTCGTTCTCACACCACATGAAGGTACCCACACAGGATGACCAAATTAATATGCCCACACAGGATAGGGTTATATGCACAGTTTATTGGTTCCACATCAACAAAACTACAAACCCAACAAAGAGGGGTAACAGGCCTGCAGATGTACAGCAGGCCTCGGGATACCAGAAGAGTGGTCAGGTGCAAGCCAGGTCAACAACAGGAGGGCAGCGCGGTACAGGATTCAACGGAGAGTGGTCGGGTAACAAGCCGGGTCGGTGACAGGTTTTCAGATAGGGAGCAAGGTTCAGGGAGCAAGGTTCAGGGAGCAAGGTTCAGGACATGGGCATCAGTCAGGTTAGCAACACAATACTGACCCAGCTTCCTGACTGCAGGGAGGGCCTAAATACCCTCCCAGGAAGCACCAGGTGATGGGATGAGCAGTCACAGCTGGGGCACACCCGCAGGTGAGTACCGGAGCTGCAGGTTCCTTACAGTTCCTGGCTGCTGGAGACACCCGCAGGCGAGCACAGGAACTGCAGGACCCGGCTCCAGCGCCACCTGGGGGTGCTCTGGATCCTGACAAGGTTATTGACATAGCAAATCCTTTTGTCTCGCTGCTCAAAATAGCCACGCTGGTTAGTAGATGCCTGACATGCAGGTGATGTCTCAGCTTAGCATCCTACAGCTGAATGATAGTAACCATAGAGTATCGATTTACTTGTTTTGTTATTCCCGTTATCCATCTGCATTTCTGTTCATCCCTCCCCCTCCGTCCCATCCCTAGCCTGGCACCTGACTAGAAAGCAAACATGCAAAGACACAACCTGATAAAAGTTTCGTATGTAATCAAACTCGGCACCAGACGGGTTAATAATAGATTCATGAGGAAAGGATAAAAACCTCATGAACTGATTACCCAACAGGATCTGACGAAGCCCTGTGAAACCTAGGAGGGGCGAAACGCGTCATCCGCTGTAGGATGCTAAGCTGAGACATCACCTGCATGTCAGGCATCTACTAACCAGCGTGGCTATTTTGAGCAGCGAGACAAAAGGATTTGCTATGTCAATAACCTGGATATAATTGTGATCAAATTGGGACCCCTCTAAGAACCACCTGCTCCTCCTGAGAGACCCAACAGGAGTATTACCTGGAGCTTGCATTGCGTGACCATCATCACGAGCACAATTGGAAACTAAAACATCAAGTATCCACACATCTCGGGAGAGTGACCGTCCGGTTTAAAGAGTTAAAGTAGCCGTGAGTAAATTCTACTCGAGTTCCTTTTACACACAGTCCAATTAACATCTTTAAGACACTTCACGGAAAAAGAGAAACACATTAAGAGAGTTTGACAGGAAATTCCCAGGCACTTGACATATGCTATATTGCACTCCTTCACTTTAGTCCAACGCTGCTCCGCTTGTGTGTGAGTGTTGATTTGTACGAAAGGATTATTGCAATGATCATTTTTTAAGGGTGTGGGGATAGTGGTTTTTGAATTGTGCAGTCTGTTTATATGGAAAATTGTTTTATCTCGTAAACCAAATAAATTTAATCTTTTATACCATAATTTCACTCTCCGACCCCGTTCTTTAGCTGCACTCTGTTCAAAAAACCTCTCTTGGTTTGAACGAACTGCCTTCATTATGTTCCAAAATAGCAGCAGGGGGTTGTTTCTTGCCTAGCAAGTGAGAGTCACCAAGAAGAGTAGGTGAACTCTTAATTAAAGAGGGGTGAGGATCTCTGTGTACATCAATCTTTCTGTTCAGGTAATCTTGGCCCTGACATCTAAGTACAGGACTGTCAGGAAGATCTAGCCAGCACCCATGGTAGAGGTTCAGTGCGAGCACCTGCACAAGTGCGCATGCATAGTTTGGGTAATAAAATGGTGCTTAGCTGTGCCCCCTGCGTGGGTGCATCCAGGGCCATCTCTATAATGAAGCAGGCTGAGGTGGTCTTCTCAGGTGGCATCTCATAAGAAGGGAAGCCGGTGTGCGGGGCAGCAGAGGGGGGGGGGCACAGCGTCCCAGGTTTCTAAGAGCTCTTAGCAACCTGTGACACTATGTCAGTCTTCCCTTTCAGCTTCGTGACATCATCAGTTGCCAGAGAGCTAAACGGGATGCTCTGGCTGGCGTCCCGCCAAGCTCCTGCCAACAATTGATGTCAGTGAGCTTGGCGGGACCAGACAGAGAGCATCTGACAGCATGGCTTTCTGTCCATATAACACAGCCCCACTGCATCCGCCGCAAAGCATCCCCCCAGCACTATGTGCAGCATCAGTCGCCACACAACACCCTCCCTCAGGCGGCATAAAAGGTAGGAAGGGCAATGGGTGCAATCACTGTCCACATCATGGTATGGGTGTGCGTACATGCTCATTGCGAATCGTGGCACCAAATAGGCTATTTAATGCCTCCAGTCCTGAAAGATTATCACCTGTATCTTGTGACCTGAGACTCTGTATCCTGATTCTGATCATCTGTTATTATCCCAGTTTGCCTTTGACTCTTGTGACAGCTGCTCTGTACCTGTGTGACCTTGGCTTGTTCCTTGACTATGCTCCTGTCTGCTGCTTTGTACTTGTTGCTCAAAGGTTACTGACCTGGCATGTCCCTGACTCAGTCCCTTCCTGTTGTACTAGTACTTTCCTGCCTGATCGTAGCTGACCCTGGATTGTCCTGGACCATGCTTACTTGTGGTAACTTGCTTTCCAGTCAATTCCAGTTTCCTAAACGTCTGCATGCGCTAACTCTGGTGACTTCCGTGGCAACATTTGTACTCATGCCGCTCCTTCATCCCTGCATGCCCTGTTCCACTCTCCAGGGGTACTTGGACTGGAGCAGCAAGAGAGGCCACATTTGTCATCTTAGGCTCCCATTAAGGTACGTGACAAGGACCTACAAAGATGCGCACAGCATCAAAAATGCATTTGAAGGGGTTGAGTGTTCCAATCTGATCAACTTCATCTTTGATTTATTTCCACATAATTGGTGAAAGGCAAATCGATTGCCTATTTTTCAAGTTCATTGACCCCTTGTGTTATGTGATTAAACATGCATGTTTATAGAATAGAAACATAGGTGTCTATATTCAGTAAATGACAAGTATATTATTTGCTAGGATCAAACCAGCATCATGTCTGGTTTCTTAATACGTTATTACTTATTGCACATTAAAGTGTTTTTCCGCTTTCTCAGCCAAATTGGGATAACATCTATTTTATATCTGTTACATATTCCCATTCACATAGCATAAGCAAAAAAAAATTACTTCTTGCAATATAAATTGCTTTTACTTGGGTTAGGGTTTTAAGAGTTACATTTCTTCTTGCTTCTATTTCTTTGAAATGTTAGGAGGGGCTGTAAGGGGTGACGGGTCTGAGGTGGCTTGTTCATTGTATGTTAATGAAGCTTATCAGGTAAATACAATCCAATTTCAGTCCCAAGTCTTTCCATTAGGACAGACCACTGTGAAAGGGCTAAGAAAAACTTTGAATCAGCCATCTTGCCTGATTTTACAAAACATCTTAAGCTAAAAAAAACATTTTTTTAAAGTTATTTTTTAGTATGCTGTGTGAATAGGAACACATAACAAACATATGGAGGGGTTTTCTTAAATTTGACAGCAAAAGTGGAAATATACTTTAAGTTAAGGTAGAAAATGGCTGTTTTCTGATTGGCCAGAAAGCTGGCTTCATGCTCTCTCATCACCTGGTGACGACGGAGCATGGAGCCGGCTTCTCGGCCAATCAAGAAGCAGGGGGCCGTGCAATGACTAGCTGCCCGGCTTCCTGATCGGTCGGAAAGCTGGCCAATCAGGAAGCCGGGGCGGCGAGTCATTGCCCACCCCCCGGCTTCCTGATTGGCTAGAAAGCCGGCTCCATACTTCCTCATCACCTGGTGACGAGGGAGCAAGAAGACGGCTTCCCGGCTAATCCCAAAGCCGGGCAGCAAGTCATTACATGCCCCGCGGCTTCCTTAAAGGAGAACTATGAGGTGAGTGCTTCTCACTCACCTCATAGTTCTAGCCGACCTGTGACAATGAGACTGTCACAGGTCGGCTCAGTAGATCGGGAGGTGAGCGAACACATACCGGCATTTGCTCACCTCTCGGTCCTGTCACAGCTCTCTGCTGTGACAGGGGAGGGGCTGGATTCCCCCCTGCCCGCTCTTATCTGCCAGCACTGACTGGCAGACCGGACGAGGGAGGGGGCGGGCACATCTGGGTCTGCCTCTAGATAGGCAGAGCCAGCTGTCACTCACGCAGCAGGGCGGATCCAGACATAATTGACGGGATCCGCTTCAGCTGCGGCGTCTCAGTATACCGTGAGCTGTAGCTCGCGGTATACTGAGCTTAGGGTGATGGGAGGACGCTAGTTTGTGTCCTCCCGTTACCCTAGGGAGAACTATGGGGAAAAGCCTTAGCCTCATAGTTCTCCTTTAATTGGACTTCCGTTATCGCTATGCAGTAAAACCAAATATTGGTACTCGTTAGCGAAAAAAACTGTATCCATGCATCCCTAGTCTTAATTAATGGGGCTGAATGTTACTGTTAGCACTTGATGTGCATAAAAGAATATAAAAAGCAGGGATACTTAACAATTCAATTTAAATCCATCAATATACTGCTTTGAATATATAATAGACATATTGCTGAGCGTGTAATAGCAGAGTATTAGTTCAACTCATTTGACCTGTCACTGACATTTCCTTGAGATAAGGCTGGTTCTCAAAAGGAATATTCTCAGTTGTAAAGCAGACTTCTTCTATTAGCATACTGCACGGGAAAGATCAGTGGAATATATTGTACTGTGATGTCTTTAGCTGCAGCAGCTAATTCAAATAATTTCCATTGCTGCATTTGATTTTATGAGTGACTTCATATCTAGAGGCAGAGTTAAAATTAAAAGATGGAAATATGTTTTTTTGTTAAGACAAACAACTAAAGCTAACCTAAGAAAGTAGTTTATTGTTATGTACTGTAAATATGATTGGCTAATTGTACAATTTGAAGGAAATGGCAAATTAATTATGGGTTGTTACCTAATGAAAACACTGAATAGTAATAGTTCTCTGTCATTTTTCTCCTTCTCCTCCTACCTTAATATGATCTGAAGGTTTTGCAGTGTATTTTAATAAGGATATCAGATACAGCTACCCTCCATCCTATTTGCTCATATTGTGCTCATATATTTCTGTAAAATGTTTTATATATATAGGCAAATAATGGCTTTCATTCCTATATTACAATTCCACCTCATCTCTCTGTCCTAATCTTTCCCATCCCACTCGGCAACTGGTCAGGAGGATGGCTGTCATATGTGCAGGTCCTATCCTGCATTGGAGGCTGCCATTGTTCATCTTTTAGAAATTTTACTGATCTGAGGCAGGGCATACATCTGCAGTATTATGCACCGTGAAATGCCTGTCTGTGCTATCACAGTTAGCATTGCCTCATTGCTGGTTATTGGTGTTCAAACAAAAACTATGAGCCATTCTGAAAAGTTACCTAAAATTGCTTTTAACCTGTGGCTTTCTATTGGCATTGTATTACTGTTTAACCTCTTGAAGATCAGGGTGTTAAACCCCCTTCCTGTCCAGGCCATTTTTCAGTATTCAGCGCTGAGGTACTTTGAAATTTATTCAGTCATGCAATGCTGTACTGAAATTAATTTTATATAATTTTTGGGGGGACAGATAGTGGTATTCTGGTGGTATTTATTCACCATTGGAGTTTTATATTTTTTACTATATAAAGAGAAAAGTACCAAAAATTTCAAAACTGTTTCCCTATGTTTTGTTGAAATGTTTATTATTACCCATTTTTTTGGTAAAATATAAAAGATGGGGTAGTGTTGGGTAAATATTAAAGTATATCACCAGCACACCATGGTTAAATCTTCAGGATGTTTGCCTGATGAAGGGACCCTGAGTGACCCCGAAACGTTGCAATGTGACAAGATGTGTGTGCATCAATAAAATGATCGCTTCCTGAAGATTTAACTATAGTGTGCTGGTGTACTTTACTACTTGAATCTGAAGTGGCGCCATCCACAATCATTACAGCACCTACCACAAGGGACTTACCAGTAAAGAGTGCGGTAGGATTCTCCTGCATCCTGGTGTTGGGTTAATAGATACCAAACATGTAAAGCCTTAAAATTGTGTGCACCCATGAAATCGCAAAATAACTACCATACCCCAAATTGCCCATATGCGACGATTTAACAGCTTTTACCACTCATTAATTTAGTGTTAACAGTGATTGATGGAACTAGAATTATTGCTCATAGTCTAATGTTTGTGGTAATATGTAGCATGTGTGGTGCAATTGTTGTAGGCGCACCCAATGCATGTTTACGTTTGTATGTTATGTATGTGGAGACTTAAAAAAAATAAAAATAATTTTTAAATATTTTTAATGCTTTCTCATGTGTCGCTTTCATTTTTTTTTCACTTAACTTTATTGCTATTACATAGGGAGCTAACAAGCCCCCTATGTGATAGCACATATACAGTGACATATACAGTCATCTTTATGGAGGCATCAAGGGTCTGTTAAACCCATAATGTCACCTAGAGACCCCAAAGAAGCTGATGAAGCAGAGATCGGCATCACCAGCTTCTTCTCTGGCAACAGCAGCCAGAGAAATGACACACTGAAACCGAAAGTGATATAATACACATCACTTCCGGGCCCAGTGATCGGAGGGGAGTTCAGCCGGTTAAAGTGTGCTGATCTCCCTCCAGTCAAGCCACAGAGACTCTCTGTGCAGGTGCTGGGACTACTCCGAGGACTGCAGAGCCTGGTATTGGTATAGGTTAGGCTTGCCGCCTCTTCTTTAAGCGAAAGCCAATCACTCTAGCGCCATGTGCAGCAATTTTTTTTGAGAATATAGAGGAGAGGCAGTCAGAAAGAAGAGCAAGAAGAGACAGCCAGGGGATGGAGTAAGGGGACCATCTATAGAGGACTACAAATCCCAGCAATACATTATACACCAATACAAAATAATTTGAAGCTACAGCTCTCAGGTGGGCTGTGCGACACTCAGGAAGGATGTGCAATACTCAGGTGAGCTGTGCCACTCTCAGGTGGGCTGTCTGGGCTATGGTGTCTCACCAGAGGTTCGCTGGTGGGCAGCACGGTGTCAGGGAGCCGGAGGAGGAGAAGGCAATCACATGTGCAGCTGCCGAGGCCCCCGGGAAACGCGATCTCGGGCAGCTGCATCTGCCTGAAACCCAGATCTTCCTCTGAGCTGCAGGCACCTGTAAACAGACAAAGGCTGCCCGCAGCTCAGAGGAAAATCCAGTTTCAGGCAGATGCGGCTGCCCGAGATCACACTTGCCGAGGACCTCAGCAGCCGCATCGATCAGAAAATTTTATGGCTGGACACCCGGACACAAAACTCCATAACCGGACTGTTCGGGTGAAAACCGGACAGCTGGCAAACCTAGAGGAGGCGCACACTCCTCGGCACCAGGGGCGGACTGGGCCGGGGGGCAGGGTGGCAATTGCCCACCGGGCCTCTCTAATGCCTTTAAAAACTGCCCCCGCCGGCGCCGCAGTGGTAATCACTCTTTTTTATCTCTCCCCTCTCGGCCGTTCTGCTGCAGCGACCGAAAGTGGAGAGATAAAAGAATTGATTGCCCCTGCAGTGGCGCCTGCGGGGGCCGTTTTTACAGGAGGAGACAAATTCTTTCTTTGATGCCCATGTACCGATCGGGCTCCTCGGAGGCCACAGACGGCAGCTCCCTCCACTTTCAGCTGCTATAGGCTGGCCTGGGAGGGAGACTGCACACGATTGGACGGCAGCATAGTTATGCTGCGCGGGACCAAAAGGCACAGTGAGCACTGCAAGGAGACACCATGAGGCAGCTGAAGGCATCGTCCCAGGACATGCAGGCAACTTCACTGCTCCCCTCCTCCCCCCACCACCAGGAGAGGAAGAGAAGAGGGCACATTACTTGAAGAAGGAAAGAAAAGTACAACTGTAAGTACCTGTTCTTTCTGCTAGCCTCTGCACTGCATACATACTGACCGCTGACCTCTACATTCCCCCGTTGGCCTCTGCACTGCGTACATACTGACTGCTGACCTCTACATCCCCCCGCTGACCTCTGCACTGCATTACATACTGATCTCTGACCCCTACATTACACCGCTGGCCTCTGCACTGTGTACTTTCTAACCTCTACATTACACCGCTGCCCTCTGCACTGCGTACATACTGACCTCTATATTGCACCGCTGGCCTCTGCACTGCATGCATACTGACCGCTGACCTCTGCGCTGCATTACATACTGATCTCTGACCCCTACATTACACTGCTGGCCTCTGCGCTGCGTACTTTCTAATCTACATTACACCGCTGCCCTCTGCACTGCGTACATTCTGACCTCTATATTACACTGCTGGCCTCTGCACTGGATACATACTGACCGCTGACCTCTACATTACACCGCTGGCCTCTGCACTGCATTCATACTGACCGCTGACCTCTACATTCCCCCGCTGAACTCTGCGCTGCATTACATCCTGATCTCTGACCTCTACATTACACCGCTGGCCTCTGCACTGCGTACTTTCTAACCTCTACATTACACCGCTGCCCTCTGCACTGCGTACATTCTGACCTCTATATTACACTGCTGGCCTCTGCACTGGATACATACTGACCGCTGACCTCTACATTCCCCCGCTGGCCTCTGCACTGCATACATACTGACCGCTGACCTCTACATTACACAGCTGACATCTGCACTGTGTTACATACTGACCCTCTACATTACACCGCTGACATCTGCGCTGCGTTACATACTGACCTCTACATTACACTGCTGTCATCTGCCCTGCGTACATACTGACCTCTACATTACACCACTGACTTCTGCACTGCGTACATACTGACCTCCACATTACACCACTGAACTCTGCACTGTGCGTTAGACCACTGACCTCTGCACTGTGCATCACAGCTCTGACCTCTGTACTGTGCGTTATTGCTGACCTCTTTATTGTGCATCATACCACTGACCTCTGTACTCTGCATTACACCGCTGGCCTCTGTACTATGCATTGCACTGCTCAACTCTGTACTGTGCTGTCCTCTGCACTTTGCGTTACACCACTGACCACTACACTCTGCGTTACACTGCAAACCTCTGCACTGTGCATCACACTGCTGACCACTGCATTACACCACTGACTTCTGTACTGTGCATTACACTTCTGACCACTGCACTGTGCATTACATTGCTGACCTCTACATGACACCACTAACCTCTACACTCTGTATTACACCACTGAACCCTGCACTTTGCGTTATAAACTTTTCACAGAAAAAGCAGAAGGAGAGCGGAGCAAGTCTGGGCACGTATGCTGGGTGATAGAGTCCTAGCGCTTTTGGGGCCACACAGGGTCCCCTTCATCAGGCTTAGAGTGAACGTGTGACCCTGTGTGGCCCCGAAAGCGCTTGATTCTACTTTGAGTGACTTCTGAAAATAAAAAAGAAGATTCACTGAAATTGACGTGTTTGTCATGCTGGTGTGCTGGTGACTTTTCTTTACAAAACTTTGCTTGATGCGGCGCCATCCGCAGTCACTGCGAGCTCCCACTTTTGCCTATGGGAATTCCGGTAAGGTAGTGCTACAGGACTTTTGATATTTGCACCCGCTAGCTGGTGTTATTACACATTATTTTTGACACCTGCAAAGGCCTTCAGAACAGAGATGCCCTGATACCAGTATTGGTGAGAGTGCCCTGACAACTAAAAACAGATACCGGTGCTTTAATTTTTCAAAATGAGTCGGCTGTGTTAGGTCCTATGTGGCAGCCTTCTGGGTAACCACATGGTGCCTGCTTACAGCTCTTCCCTTGCCCGCACATCTCCCTCTGCTGAGACTCTCCACACCCCTCCTGAGACCCTCTGACCAAGACATCAGGCTGACACCCCAGAGCAGAGCAGCAGCAAAGAGTATGTAGCAAATTAATATACTATTCGGCATTGCTGTAAAATGTATTGCTGAGATTTGTAGTCGCTCTACAGCAGGGGTAGCCAAACTCCAGCCCTCCAGCTGTGGTGGAACTACAAATCCCATGATGCATCTCTCTCCAGGAGTCATGTGAGAATCTCGCAATGCCTTATGGGATTTGTAGTTCCACCACAGCTAGAGGGACGGAGTTTGGCTACCCCTGCTCTACAGCTTGGAGTTAGTGGCAGAACTACCAGGGTCGCAGCGGTCGTGTACTCACTGTACTGCACTGACGAGGTATCCCTCTGCTACTGGTGTGCTATAATTTTCCTCAACCCAGGAAGGCATCTACCGCGTTACTTCCAGGTGTGCATGAAGAAAGGGGGTCATGAAAACAGCTGATTTGAATGGCACGGCCTCACCGTAAGTGACTCGGTCGAGAAAATGTATGGGGTCGAGAAAAATTATAGAACACTGACTTTGACACGGTCTGGCTCCTCCCACTATCCTCCCAACAGCTCACAGCCTAGAAGTCCGGTGGCCCACAGTGGGTGAGAGTGCCTAAGTAGCGGACAAGAAGCAGAGTTAGGCCAGGACCATTTAGGGAGCCCAGCCAGTCACTCCTTTCATGGACCTCCTACTGAGTCCTCGCATCACCCGACCAATCACACTACTGTTACATGGATGGCAAAACTGGCAAGTGGGGGCGAGGGAAGAGGCAGAGCGGGAGGGGGGCCAAGTCGCTGCACCATGGGCCTCTGTGTTGTGCTTGCCCCCTGGGCTAAAAGTTGCCAGTCAGCCCCTGCCTGGCACCATACAAGCGAACGGGCAGCTCTATAGCTGACTGAACACTTGTATGCAACAGCCTTCGTTGGCTGTAAACTATGTGTATGGTTTCCTCAAAATGTGCAACTGAAGCTGAAGTAAATGCATATAGACAGGAAGTGGCTAAAATAGATGCAAAAATTGATGAAAACAGTATTTTATAAAAACAAAACATGGCAATTGTACATGACACACAGTGCTTTAGCAAAGTAAATGTCACCCACATAGGGTTTTCATCTACTTTTTGCATATTCTTTATTTCACTTTTACTTTATTTCACAAAAAGAATTACAAATATGAACAAAACATGGTTTACAACATTAAGCTACATTAGTTGGTAAAGAGTTAGACGGGAGCAAGTCCATTAAATTAGGTAAGACATATTATGCATTATAATCATATAAGTATAGGATTAAGGCCTAAGTAGTTGACATATATATCAAAGATCTGGAAATGTAAACTCCATAACCCTCCTCAAGAATATACAGTAGTCATATGTAACATTGCTATTATGTTTGTGGTCCCATTTGTGTAAGTTGGTAGGTTTATAGCAAAATGAAGGATTTGTAATTAGGGTATCAAGTTGGGAGGGGATGGGGAAAGCGAGGGAAAAAAGAGGGGGATAGAGGATTTGTGAGGATAAGTGGAAGAGGGTAGAAGAAAAAGAGGAAAAGAGAAAGGAGAGAATAGAGAAAGGAAAAAAGGGAGGGTTTGGAGGAGTAGTGGGGGAGCAGGACAGATAGGGAAAGGAGGATATGGGAAGGGTGAAGGTAGTGACTCCATTTCTATTGCAAGTAGAAGATAAAATTGCTAGGGATTTAAAGTGGTCCTATTGTGCCCATGTAATTTGGTAATGCTCATATGTATCTTCCTCCCACGAGACCATTCTTTCTAGGTGCTCTTGCAAACCTGGTCTGCTATGGTAGGAGGTTGTGGAGAGGACTGTAGGTGCCAAAGCTAGGTGGCGTAAGAGACCGTATTTTATATATTCTTAAAGGTTCCAGGTATAATTGAAAGTAGTTTGATGCATGGATTATCCTTCAGTTCAATGTCTGTAATTCTTTTATAAATACAGTAGCTAGGATCTTGTTCCTGAAGAGCTTGACCGCTGGACATGTGTTCCAAATATTTGTCATATTTCCTTTTCCTTTAACATCTCTAGCAGGTGTCAGGGATATAGGGACATAGGCATGGACAATGCCTAGTGATACCACAGTGATATAATTTTATAATTGTGGTGATTTTGTGGGAGACTTGTCCAATCTGTGAGCATTTAAGGTTTACATCTGCTTTGGTGCCAATGTAAAGCATGAGGTTGGACACTCTATGCCAGGGGTAGCCAAACACCGGTCCTCCAGCTGTGTTGGAACTACAAATCCCATGAGGCATTGCAAGAGTCTCACAGCCACAGACATGACTCCCGGAGAGGGATGCATCATGGGATTTGTAGTTTCACCACAGCTGGAGGGCCGGAGTTTGGCTACCCCCTGCTCTATGCTCAATATGATATTGTTACATCATATAGTTATCTTCTGAATGAATGCAGTATTTTTTTTTTCCAAGCAAAGATATACTGTAATTGATTTTCAACTTTATTCATGTCACATGTTGCCTTATTTCTATACAGCTTTGAAAGCAATGGTGTTGCAAGGTACTTTAGGGTGGCTTTGCATCTCTCACTTTGGACTGCTTTCAGCAAAGGGCCAGAGCGTTAATGAGTCCATTCTAAGGGAGTGCAATAAGAAGGACAAAGTAACAGAAGACAGTGAAGAGAAAGAAGAGAGTGCTTGTTGTATTATTTCAAAAATTGGCATATGTGTGACCGGCCAAGAGCCGGATTAAGGCCAAATGAGGCCCTAGGCAAAGCAGCAGCTTTGGGTCCACTTATTCTAATGACCCATTTCAGTGTTACATTTGAACTGACTCAAATATCAGAATAGCGCAGGTTTTATAAGCTGAGACACAAGTACAACACAGAACACGCTCACATTCTGCTGATAACCAAGACCAATAATACATATGTTCCTGATATCTGAGACTCTTTTAATTGATACAATACACATCCTGTTATACCAGACACTGACGATACACAATAAAAGAAACATAAGAAACACCTCATCCCGCCGAGTGAACGTCCCCTCCTCTCCCTGCTGGCATCCATCACTAAGATTGCCACTGGCAGGCGTCAATGAGATGACCGCACGTGTGCGATGACGTCATCGCTCACACGTGTGGTGACGTCTCGAGCATGCGTGTTGACGTCACAGCGGGGTGTCAGCCGGTCTCCGCTCCAGGTGACAACCGGCCTCGGGACGCCCCTGTATGTGGTTCCTGTCAGTAATGGAGTCCGCAAACATCCACCTCCCCCCAGCTGGGAAAATGATCTGAGTCATTTCATTGGAAAATTTAGCCCTGGCAAAAGTTATAGTTCAAATTGCAGAAAGTGAAACAACAGTAACAATTGGCTTGTCATAAATAGGGTGGATGTTACAGTAAACTTCATTATCCTTTGAAGAACATAAGTTGGCCAATGTGCATTATAAATGGAGCAAATGTCTGCTTTGCAAATGTGCTGGCCTCGGGGTAATTAAAACCAGATGTAATGGTCCACTGAGAGAAACTAAATGCCCATGTCCTCTAAATAGAGTTTAAATAGAGAAGCTGATCTCTCAGTAGTGATCTTCTGGGATGTTTATTGTAAATCGAGATGCAAATGGAATCAACAAAGCCTGTGTTGGTTTGCTTTTTCCCTCTGGATTTAAAATAAACTTGACTGAAGAGCAGTACAGAGAGTGCAGCTTCTCTATTTCACTTGAATTAATATAAGCTGATAACAGGCTGTGCCCACTCCTCACAGCTGCAGTGGCATGCTGAAAGGTTTCTGCTGCTTTCATTGCTACAGTTACATTGTATGGACTTGTTCTTCTAAATAGGGTTAATGAGAAGCAGCTGGCCTTAGTGTCAGTCAGATCCAGGTTATTTACCCCTGTCTGTAAGTGACAAGTGTCTCCTGTTGACAAATTGCCTTTATCCTGAAAAAGGCAACCCATAGACATTAGACAGTAGTTGCCAGATGTGTGACTGGTCCGTCAATCAGTTTTGTACAAACATTGAAGGACTTCTCTACTTTGAAAATATATTTACAAAATATTCATACATAGATGCTGTATGATATAACAATACTGCAACATGCAGGAAATCCGTATGCATAATCCATATGAGGATGCAGTTATCATAAAATGGAAAAACAGACATGCAAGTAGATCATTTCATTGCAAAAAAAATAATATATTTTTCTGGCAATGTCCACGGGGGAACATTATTCTAGGTTTAAACAAAGCAATATCAGAGTATAATATATTAAAAAGAGAGAGCAAAGCAATGCACACTGGGGTTGCCTTGTCATCAGCAGAGCACTGCTGGGAAATCTCATCTTTAATCTCACGAGATCTCAGGGAAAGGCATTTTCCTCCCTGAGATGATGTGCATGGACACATATCCGAGTCACATGTCTAGTCACATGTGCCAATAATCCAGGAAGTAATATGAGAGCTAGTATTCTGCCCTTAGTAAACATGGCCATTGTCAGAAGACTGGGGAAGAAAAGACAAAAAGGTATGCAAAGAATAAAAAGCCGGCAATTATCTAGAAGTATGTGTTTGTAATTGTAATTACGAAACATTTCTAAATGTGTGTTTAGTTGTTATTTTAAAGATATGGGTAAAGGTCCACTTTGAAGTAACAATAAACGCAAGAGTTAAATCATAAAAATTCAAGTACCATAACTATTAACAATACTGTGCCCTATTTGTGTATCATTCAGCTATAGATCCTCAAATCATCTCTGAATTGGTGCTGACACTGTCTTTCCTTCTGGAGGGTGGCTACTTTTGTTCCCCATGCTCCCTATATGTGTTGTAAAGTGGCAACCACTCCAAGCTTGGTCCTGTGATGGACTACAATCTCAATACAAATTAGTAAACTAAACGTGAGATTGTAGTCCATCACAAGAGTGAGCTTGGAGTGGTGGCTACTTTACAACATACATCGGGACCATGGGGAACAAAAGTAGCCCCCCTCCAGAAGTAAGGACAGTGTCTGCAACCAAGATAATTTGAGGATCTACAGCTGAGTAATACACAAATAAGGTACTCTTAATAATTTTTCTTAATAATTAAGGTACTTGAATGCATTTTTAAGATTTAACGCCTGAGTTTAGTGGCACTTTAATTTGGATTCCTACCTGGAAACATCACAAGCACGCTGGGGCATGCGTATACTTGAGCGATATTTGGGTCAACAGATGTATCATCCAGCCCAATAAGGATTACATGAACCCACTACTAGGATGTAGGACGATTGACGGTAAATAGGGGGCACCTTACATTATTTGCCACACATTAATGCAGTCCTGAAAGCTCGCCTTATCAAAAATAGCTCTACAGAAAGTTCTTATTAAAGGAGAATTATGGGGTCAGTGTTTTTCCCCATAGTTCTCCTAAGGGTAACGGGAGGACACAAACTAGCGTCCTCCCGTTACCCTAAGCTCAGTATACCGCGAGCTACAGCTCGTGGTATACTGAGAAGCCGCAGCTAAAATGGATCGCGACAATTATGTCTGGATCCGCCCAGCTGCGTGACTGACAGCTGGCTCTGCCTATCTGGAGGCAGAGCCAGCTGTACCCGCCCCCTCCCCCATCTGTTCCTGCCAGTCAGCGCTGGAGGATCGGACAGGGGAGGGGGGAATCCAGTCCCTCCCCTGTCACGGCTCTCTGCCGGCACAGGATCGAGAAGTGAGCGAACGCCGGTATGTATTCGCTCACTTCCCGATCTACTGAGCCGACCTGTGACAGTTTCATTGTCACAGGTCGGCTAGAACTATGAGGATGAGTGAAAAGCACTCACCTCATAGTTCTCCTTTAATTGCAACTTCACTATCATGTGCAGATCATATATTTCCCTAGTAATAAACTGGATACATTTCGTAAAACATGCAGTTTGTTCAATATGTCCTGTATGGCATCTTCCCCAATTCTGCACAGCAACTGCACTGAACTGCATAGTGTACCCTAAATGGTGTAATCTGCAATCACATCTTGAGCTAAATGTGCATCTGTATTAAAATACAAAACCCACCATGTTCATATTAAGCAGCACTTGTTTTGCATTGTGCCTTGAACAATAAAAATAACTGAGAACTTAATAAGCCAGTAACGGTGACTCATTCCTCTTCAGGATCCACATTACTTTTTTGTTGTTACATTCTGCATCTGGCTGAAAGCAAAAGGAAATGTTTTCTTGTGGAAATGATGTGCATTGATATATAGTACAAAGGCATTTCCTTAAAATAAAATGTGCAATATCAACAGTGGCTACAAATATACATATAACCTTTGTAACCTGTGGAAGGATGAAGGATAATCTGATAATATATTGGGAGCGTTAGAAAAAAAAAAAGTGGAAAATTTGGAAACTCCATTTATTTTCACAGAGAAAGACTCTATATTCTTTCTGCGTGCTAAGTCTCTCCCTTAGGCATTTTTACATTCTTAAGCTTCTGCTTTTCAGTGTGTCCCACTTATTAGATTGCAGCACATCTAAGGGAAAAATGATTGCAGAGCAGCTCTGTTGGGAAATAATGCTGGGAACTTACAGAATTCTGCTATCATTATGTTAATGAAAGTATCCAGTATCTAATTTCAATGAAACTTTTACACTCCAGAGTGTTCAGCAAGCAGGCATTTCCGGCTGCTGCATCCATATTTCATTGTAACCAGTGTGCTTTACCCACATTCTCTATGTTTGCATGAAAATATCCATAATTTATGGATGATCCTATGTACAAAATGGATTCAATTGTTATTCGGTAGTATTAAAAAGTAATCCACAACTACACTGTTTAAAAAAGGAGAAGCTACTAAAATCTTTAATAGACATGTGCGATTCGTTTCGTTACGAATCGAAATTCGTACGAATTTTCCTGAAATTCCGAATTTCGGAGCATAACGAATGTTCGTAAAGTTACAAAAATATAACCGCCACTAACGAAAATTCGTATTTCGAACGAATCCGAATTGAGTTCAGTTACGAATTACGAAATACGAAATAACGGATATTCCGAAACGAAACAGAACAAATTTTTTGACGGCGCACAAGTCTAATCTTTAAGGCTTATCCCCAGGAAAAAAAATCAAAACTCAATGAGGCTACCTCCACACTGCAAGTGTTAACTTCTCATTAAAGTGTAACTAAGCTCAGGATTTAAATCTTAAAAATGCATTTAAAAGAGAACTATGGGGTAAGTGTTTTACCCCATAGTTCTCTTAAGGGTCACCGGAGGACATATACTAGTGTCCTCCCGTGACCCAAAGCTCAGTATATTGCGAGCTATAGCTTGCGGTATACTGAGATCCACTCAGCTGCGTGAGTGACAGCGGGCTCTACCTATCTAGAGGCAGAGCCAGCTGTACTCGCCTCCTCCCCTGTCCGTTCCTCCAGTCAGCGCTGGAGGATCGGAGCGGGGAGGGGGAATCCCTGCAGGGAGCGGTGACTGACAGTCACGGCTCTCTGCAGGGAGATGATCGAGAAGTGAGCGATCGTCAGTATGTGTTCGCTCACTTCCCGATCTATTGAGCTGACGTGTGACAGTTTAATTGTCACAGGTCAGCTTGAACTATTAGGATGAGTGATTTTCACTCACCTCATAGTTTTCCTTTAAGTACCTTAACTATTAACAAAAATGTATCTTTTTTGTGTATCACTCAGCTGTAGATCCTCAAACATCAGTAAACTCTTGCTGAGACTGTCTTTCCTTCTAGAGGGTGGCTAATTTTGTTCCCCATGATCCCTGTGTGTGTTGTAAAGAAGCCACCACTCTGAGCTCACTCCTGTGATGAACTATAATCTCAGGTTTAGTTTACTCATTGGTATTGAGATTGTAGTCCATCATAGGAGTGAGTTTGGAGTGGTGGCTACTTTACAACACACACAGGGACCATGGGGGACAAAATTAGCCACCCTCTAGAAGGAAAGACAGTCTCAGCAAGAGTTTACTGATGTTTGAGGATCTACAGCTGAGTGATACACAAAAAAGATACATTTTTGTTAATAGTTAAGGTACTTGAATGCATTTTTAAGATTTAACTCCTGAGTTTAGTGTCACTTTAATGTCTAGGGAAGCTTTGTAAAGGAATTTTACTTACCTGATCCCTGCCACTGCAAGTTCCTAGACCAGGACTCAGAGCTTCTTACCCCCCTGCACTCCAGAGGCCAGCTGATTTTATCAAGTACAATACTGGGCCTATAGATGAGGACGCTGAGGGACAGTCCACAAGCTGGAGTGTAGGGGAGGGAGGTGAGCGCCAACTTCTGGGGAAGTGGGGATCAGGGAAGTAAAAGTCCTTCACACATCCTCTAGACATTAACAAGCAGTTAACACTTGCAGTGTGGGTATAGCCCCAAGGGGAATTTTTATATTTCCCCGGGACATAGGCTTTAACTATAGGCTAGTAGTAACATTTTTGTTACTTTTCATCCAGTAAAAAAGCAGCTAATATGCAATCTCAGTAACAGCTTTATAAATGTTGTCTTTGCCCAGCTTTGTTGCTACAGCATTGCTGAAACTCACAAGCTAATGTAGCAGGTTTACACTGCTTCCTAGGAGTAGAGCTATCTTTTCCTGGTCATTTAATGGGTATTTAGAGGCATTCAACACATATATTACAATCACTTTTCACAAAAAGCTTATTATTGTTGTCATTTGTTATTATTACATTAGGATTTTGTCGTATAGCTATATTACAGGTTTAGAGTCAGAGCTGAGTTTTTCCTTATGGGGAACATTAGAGTGTATTTCACTAACTTTATATAATCATTTATTTTGACTTATTGAAGAATTTGTCTGAAAGTATTACATTTGCCTTATTGTTCATGTTGTAGTTATTGTTTTTCGTATACAGATTATCTAACCCTCCCTCTCATGCTCATCTGTATGCCAGGGATTATGATTAGTATTTGTACTAAATGATTATCGGATGATATTCATTTTGCCTTATGTTGACCATACACATATTAACCTGATTGTACGATCTCTTTAAGATCTGCCAGCAACTATGAAGTGCAGGGACCTGCCCATTTTTCATTCAAACAGAATGGATTGCTTAGGTAGGTTCTAGCATTATGTAGTTTTGGTATATCTGGAAAATATGCTCGTTTTAGTCAGGCCAGATGTGATTGGGAGATGTGCACACTCAATAGTGGTTAGTGCATCTGCCTTGCAGCACTGGGGGTCCCTGGTTCGAATCCCAGTCAAGACACTATCTGTATGGCGTTTGCATGTTCTGCCTGTGCTTGCGTGAGTTTCCTCCAGGTACTCCAGTTTCCTGCCACATTCCAAAGATATGCTGGAAGGTTAATTGGCTCCTGTTTAATTTGGCCTTGCATGTACAATAGGAACCTTAGATTGTAAGCTCCTTGAGGGCAGGGACTGATGTGAATGTACAGTATGTAAAGCTCTGTGTAAATTGCCAGCACTATATAAATACCTGGAATAAATAAATTTAAATAATGGCCACAATGATCATGTACTGGAAGCACTGATCTGAAAAGCTATGTAATCTTTGGGAATTTAAGGGGATGATTTATAAATCATCTGCCCAGCTATACGTTGGATGAGTGCGATTCATGCGGCATTGCAGCCACTAGGGGAAGCTGAGGAACATTCCATTGATGATTTGTAAACTGTGAGCTTTATTCAACAGCTAGTCACATTGGTACATATAGCTGCATTGGTAGGAATGCATTGTTTTTATTTGTTCACCCAGAAATATACCTAGTAAAATAAAGAGCAATAAATACAGAACAAGATATGCCTGTGTTAAAGCAATATAAAATGTGTTACTAACATTTTTGAAAACACGCCATCCTTTGAGTGTATTACCCGGATGGCCACAGAAATACTTCAGACTCCAAGTGTCAGAATTAGTTGACATGTGCATTGTACATAAATCTCTTCAGTAATTACAGGCTTATGAACTGTCCTGCCTGTTATCACTGAACAGATAACAGAAAAGATGAAAGTATTCTCTTTTATCTAGAGAAAAGCCCAATGGGGTCATTTATATTTTTTTTGTGAAAACATGAAACAGGAAAAAAAACACACACTGCTCACAATGCATTATGTCATAGACAGACTTCAGACGGACAAAAAACTAAGAAAACTTCTACAGCTTCACTGAAAGCCATGAATAAAATATTTATACATTTATTATTTCTATCTTGCTCCTAATTTTCTCCATCAGTAATTTACAAAGAGACTAGTTGAAAATGACCAGGGAATAGGAGTTGGATACAGTATGATAAGATATTGTAAGGGATGATAAAAGAGAAGAGACTTTATTCCCTATAAAGCTATTAGCAGAATACTTACAAATAGTATGCATAAACTACTATTTATCAATGTCTCTAAAGTAACCCTGTCGCCATACTAGATGTCTTCCACTGCTCTCCGTTCTTTCTTTTACCACCCCCTACCTCACTACAGGACACAGGGGCTAGCAGATTGAACCACAGTATTCAGCAAGGGACCAGGCATCCAACACAACCAGAAAAGTAATGGATGCAGAAGAGTCTTCAGAAGCTGTAGCTCTTCTACGGAGTAAAGAACGGCCAAAATATGAACCAGTATGAACGCTCATTTTTTTAACTGGTGCATATTTGTATTAAGGGTATCACATATGTTTTACTACCTTGCAATGTAGAAATGCATACTTTTAATAATGCAAACCTGTCACAAACGTGAGCACAGGTGTTGCACACCAAAAGGAATGTTAGAGTGGGTTGAAATGTTTGACATTACAACAATGGCACTAATCATGTTTTTATTGTAGACGGATCCTCCCACTAGCACTTACTTTGAGCTAGTGTATTGGCACTGTCTCTTTATCTTCAGAACAAGGTATGTACCTGCATTAAGGTTCACTGAAATGCATACAATGTATACAGATAACATAGATAAAAATTAGTCCCACTTAAAGTGCAACGTTAGTGATTTTTTTATGTATGTCCTTACCCTATTACATAGATATTGGGGTAGACCATGCCAGAAACTAATTTCCACTTAAAGTGCAACGTTAGTGATTTTTTGTGCATGTCCTTACCATATTACTTACAGGTGAAACTTGAATAATTAGAATATCGTGCAAAAGTAATTGCAGTAATTGCTGCAAAAGGGGCCCAAACCAAGTACAGAGTACATATGCATGCTTGTACTTTTCAGAGGTCCGATATTGTTCTATGTACAATCCTTGTTTTATTGATTGCATGTTATAATCTACTTTTTTGAGGTTGTGGATTTGGGGTTCTTGGGGTTTTCATGAGCTGTAAGCCATAATCATCACAATTATGACAAATCACGGCTTGAGCTATCTTGCTTTGCATGTAATGAGTCTATCTCATATATTAGTTTCACCTTTTAAGTTGCATTAGTGAAATAAATGAACTTTGCACGATATTCTAATTATTCGAGTTTCACCTGTACATATTGGGGTAGACAATGCAAGAAACTGAGCTCCACTCAAAGTGCAATAGTCATTTTTTTGAGTATGTGCTTACCATGTTACATAGATTTTTGGGTAGACAATACCAGTACAATTGCCAAAAGTAAGTGCTTAATAAGTGCAGCTACCAACTATAATTATATGACCTAATGAAATAAAAAGAAACATAGAATCTTGTGAAAATTATAATGATAAAAGCAGGGCGAAGAGAATGCTCAGAAATTTGATGTCCTGGTTGGAGCACAAGCTCACTGTGCTCAGCAACTTCCAGGAGATAAGAAAAAGATGTCTTCTTAAAGATGAAAGATGTTGGCACAAGCCCACATAATTCTCACCACTAAAAGTCTGTCAAGTCAGCAATTGGAAGCTATTGCAGTGGTCACATGATTGCTCTTTGCATACAAGGGAGCATGCTATTACCAGATGTTTGCTTCCCCAGTATCTTACAGTAAAATATTTTGCACAGAGTCAGTGTTTAATAAAGTAACCCTCTTAAACATTAAAGTGTTAATCACTCACATATTAAGGAAAAGTATTTACAACACGGTGAGTTTTAGTTTTTGTAAACATGGAGACTGTTAGAACAGGTCACACAATACAGTATATTAACAACATGTGGAGGGCTATAGGAAGATGGCATCATTGCATAGGCAGGTACATGGATATATATTCGTTGGGCTTTGTAAATATGCAGCTTGATAATGTAACACTGTTCATATAGCTGTCTTTGGTGTGCCAACATCTCCATTACTAGAGTTATATTTTACAGTCCAGGTGGCCATGTGGATTTATTATTTGTATTGTGCAAATATGTTCCATGCTTAAGTCCATTTAACGCCATAGCGAACATTGGGTCACACTGTATTATTATTTGTAGTCAAGAACCAGCTGCACTCCTTACCGGAATAGTAGTTAACCTGCCAAGCAGGTGGGTGCTTGTAGTGACCACGGACGGCCCCGTGAACAATGCAGATCTAGAAAGGATTGTCACCAGCACACCAAACGTTTTGAAGCAAAAAGTCCTTTATTGACAAATTGCCATCCAATACAAGCGCTTTTGGGGTCTCAGCAGTACCCCTTCATCAGGCTCAGAATGAACCCTTCTGAGCCTGATGAAGGGGTACTGCTGAGACCCCGAAAAGCGCTTGTATTGGATGGCGATTTGTCAATAAAGGACTTTTTGCTTCAAAACTTTTGGTGTGCTGGTGACACTCCTTTCTAGAACTGTATTATTATTCTCTCACTGTTCCGAAGCCTTGTTAGGAACACTTTTTACATGGGATAGAGCGTACAGCACAGAGGTTCAAGTGAAAAGTATATAAAACACAAGGTAAAGTTTCCTGGATAGCATTAGCCGGCCATTGAATAATGTTACTTGTTATGATTAGTAATCTCCCATTCTTTCAGTACATTCCTAAACTGAGGTTAGGAAACACACTGCCATGAGCTAAACTAAAGTATCTGTTTTTATCCCTGTATTTGGTTTATACCATACAAGCTCAAGCTGTTTTATTACCAACCTCTTCTCCGCTGACCTCTTGATGCCTCCATAGTTTAACCAACAAAGATCAAAAGCAAATGATTGGTTAACACTGGCTAAGGACAAGGGACCCGCATTCTTTGTAAGATACTGTAAATATGCTTTTTCTGTTTACCCACATAGACGGTTGCTCGGTTGTGGTTGAACTATTTTGTTTGTTTGCTCCTAGGACTACTCTAAAGCACACAGCTGAACTCTACCACTCACAGTAGGGACTTCTTGTTTTGTGAGGACTTCCATAAGTCAAATATTATTTTTCCTTAAAAGACACTGAAATAGGAAAGTATCTGGCGGATAAAATATACCCAACAAGAATTCAGAACATCTAATGCAGTGCTGGATTTTTTTCCCTTTCTATTCCACCATATAAGTTTTTTTTCTCATGCTTGTGATTCTCCCCAAGGCTCCAAGCCTTCAAGCATACAGAGGTAGTGACTTTCTAGAATGCTATAGTTTATATTCTGCTCAGTCCTTCCCACTCTCCTAATACCTTTACAGTGTGCACGTCTACATTCATTTTACTAGCAATGACTAATAATGATATGTATGTGGCAGGCAAGCTTACACAGTGCCTTACAGATGTAAACCAGCAACAATTAAGTCACGCACATGTATAAATATAGAGTGTTAAGATGGAAGGCAGCAATACCAACGGTACATTATTTACAAATCTGTGACCCTGGCCAGTCATGTAAGCAAAGCTTTGTACTACAAATGTTCTATATAAAGGCTGCATGTACAGTAGTAAAACAAATATAGACACCCTAATCCAGTGGTAGGCAAACTCGGCATTTCAGCTGTTGTGGAACTACAAGTACTATAAGACTCTGACAACCATTGCCATGGCTCCCAGAGGCAGAGGCATAATGAGATTTCTAGTTTCACCACAGCTGGAGTACCAAGGTTGCCTACACCTGCCTTAAAGTGACACTAAATTGAGGAGTTGAATCTTAAAACTGCATTCAAGTACCCTAACAATTAGGCCCCTATGACGCGAGCTGACCAAGTATAGATCCCCTCCTGATTGGAGCAGTATGGATCGGATGTCACTGCTGTGACATCCATGTCCATCCAGTTTTTTCTCCATCACAAGAACTATAGCTGCTGGACCCCATGTCAGTCTATGGGGAGTCAGATATAAACAGACATGTGTCCGTTTACATCAGATTACCTCCAATCCAGCACGATCAAGTCCGGCAAAACAGAACTCTGTTCCGTTTGTTTTTTCGGATCTGGCCGGAGTCGGGGGTAACCAGGTGTAAACAGACGGCGTCCGTTTAGTCCCGGCTGCACATAGACTAGCATTGGGCATCTGATCGGATCTGTCTGAAAAACTAAGAGGTGGTATCACTCGGGTGTAGATCCTCAAATCATCTCTGAATTTGATCTGACACTGTCCTTCCTTCTGGAGGGTGGCTACTTTTCTTCCCCATGGTCCCTGTGTGTGTTGTAAAGTAGCTACCCCTCCAAGCTCACTCCTGTAATGGACTACAATCTCACATTTAGTTTACTATTTTACGTTTTAACTCCTGAGTTTAGTGTCACTTTAATCTCTACATATCAAGCTCCACACCTCAAAGAACTTTCATAAATAAGAATAATAACAAAAGAAGTAGATTTCTTCTTTATAGTCAGAGGCCTAATTATAATAAACACATACAGATATAAACCCGTCAAAGATTAATTATATGGAATTAGAAAGGTCTACTGAGCATAGCAGCAGCAGTGTCATTATGCAGGTTAAAAGCCCATATCATCTATTATTTACCATAGAATATTATGAAATGCTTCCTCCATTAAGGAGTAACTTCCAGGTTCAGATTCAATTCAGTAAATTGTTCATAGGGGAGACTTCAAGGGCACTTTTAGTGTAAACAGTTCCGTTCAACTCTATACATATAGGACACACACACCGGTAATAAGAAATGAAAAGTGATGGGCAAGATTCTGATCTCCATCTAGGACTAAGTTTTTAAATCCACTTCTACCACTTCTATTTTTTATTTGAAAACTCCAGAAGCATTCTTGGTTTGTGTATACCACTCCCAGTAGCTTTTCTCTCCTGTATACCATGTATACCATGCACACTTGCTTCTCTCTCATATACCACTCCTACTTGTTTCTTTCTTTCGGCTATACCACACAAACCTGCTTCTCTCTATCGTATACCACTCCCACTTGTCTCTCTCCCACATAGCACTCCCACTTGTTTCATTTGTTGAACGAAATTTCGTTGCAGCAAAGTGACATTAGGAAAAAAAATGTTTTTAAAGTCCATACCAGGTCCTTTAGGTCTGGTAGGAATTTTAAGGGGGAACCCCAGCCCCCAAAAACATTCCTACCAGACCCTTGATCCAAGCACATGCCCGGCAGGGCAGGAAAGGGGGGGGGGAGCGATCGAGCACCCCCCTCCCTGCGCCTTACCAGGCCACATGCCCTCGGCATTGGGAGGGTGTCCCCAGGCCGATGGGGACAAGGGCCTCTTCCCCACAACCCTGACCCAGTGGTTGTGGGGGTTTGCTGGCAAGGGGGCTTATTTGCATCTGGGTACCCCTTTAATTAAGGGGGCACCCAGATGCCGCCCCCCCTTGTGAATGAGTAAGGGGTACTTGTACCCCTATTCATTCACTAAAGGGTGGAAATTCAAAGTAAATAAACAAACCACACTTGTAGAAAAAATCCTTTAATTGGAAAAAAAAAGCCAAGAGTCGATTTTTGACTATTCCTTTAATTTACAAAAAAATGGTTCCATCGATGTAATCCAGCGTCGATGCACGATGCCCGATAAAAAAAAGTATGACGCACAACGATTGGGGGGGGCGGCATCTGGGTGCCCCCTCAATTAAAGGGGTACCCATATGCAAAGAAGCCCCCTTGCCTGCAGACACCTACAACCACCGTGTCAGGGTTGTGGGGAAGAGGCCCTTGTCCTTATCGGCATGGGGACACCCTCCCAATGCCGAGGGCACGTGGCCTGGTAAAGCGCAGTGAGGGGGGGCAATCGATCGTCCCCACCTTTCCTGCCCTGTCGGGCCTGTGCTCGGATCAAGGGTCTGGTAGGAATGTTAGAGGGGACCCCATGGTTTTTCCCCCCCCATTTTGTGGGGCTGGGGTTCCCCCTTACAATTCGTACCAGACCTAAAGGGCCTGGTAGGGATTTTGGGGGGAACCCCACGCTCTTCTTTTTTTGTTTTAACTGGGGGGGGGTCCCTCGTAAGATTCCTACAGACCTAAAGGGTCTGGTATAAATTGGGGGGGACCTCACGCTTTTTTTTTTCCCCTCTTCTGCAGTCTGTAAATAATAAAAAAAATTCTCTAATGTCACTTTGCTGCAACGAAATTTCGTACAGATTACAGATAACGAATTTCGTCCGAATCCCGAAACGAATTGAATTTTGGACCCGAATCCCGAAAAACGAAATAACGCAAAATCCGAATCAAAACGAATAGAAACAAATTTTTTGCCGGTGCACATGTCTAGTGGACTTTTGCATTACATAAATGCCCGAAAGAAAACTGAAGTACTAAGAAGGTACTCTGTGCTATATGTATGCATCACAAGGTTTCAAGTGCAGGACAAAAAAACTAAATTAAAGCTGAACTCCAGGATAACCAAATACAAGAGGCACATGTATTACTACTCGAAATCTTGGTGTACTTTGTGTATTTCTTCAGATTTGGGCTGTGATCCAGTGTGAACCTTTGCAGGAATTTCCTGTAATAAGGACCAGTCACTGCTGCACTCTTTTTCTGCACGGTGAGTTGTCTTCTATCCACCCCTTCTGTAGTTTTCTGCAGGCAGCCTGTAGTGGGGGGAGCAAGCTGGGTCCCTCCCATGGCTCTGCTCTCTGTACAGATGTGCGGCACAGTGGTGATGTCACTGCAACTTTTGAAAGGTAATATATGGGATTACAAAAGTATTTTGTGCACAAAAAGTTAATTTATATGCTTTGTAGCTATTGGAGAATAAATTTAAACGAAATTTTTTGTGCCTTTAGTTCAGCTCTAAAAAAAAAAAATTAAAATATTGAACAAAAATATTTAGCATTTTTATTTCCAAGGTAACAGGTGGAGCCCTTGGCTGAATTTTAGTTTTTTAGTTTGCCAGGCTATATTTATATGCTTTTCTGAAAAAAAATATCTGTTTACAAAGTTTAATATCTTAAGCTGCAATTTACACACATTACTGAATAAATCGGTGAGTGACATATCCCCCTCCCTCTTCATCCTATCTCTTACAAACTGAAAGTCAGATGTATTAAAGTGCCAGCATTAAGGCAGTTCCTTCATACACTAGCTGAAAACCTCCTAGGGAAATTTGATTCTAATCAGTGCTAGATCAAACAGTGAAGAGAGAGAAGGTTGCATGACACAGACTTAGGAAGAAGACCAATTCGCCCCACATGTGAGAAGCTCTGGGAAATCTGGTTACTGTGGATTACACATAATTCAGATTTATGTAAATTGGGTGTATTTCTCACTTTAATACAGCTACAAATTATGTTTTTTTTTCTAACCAGCTCTTTCCCCAATTCGAAAACTGCAATTGCGTTACTAGATTTACTGTAGCTTTTTAATTAGGTCAGCTACTCTGAAAGGTACTGGAGCTTGAGGATGATCATTAGAGGCTGCTGTAGTTGAAAATCAATGGAATTAAATTACAAATGTGAGAGTGGACAACTAGCAAAAGAAAAGGGATAGCACGCTATGTAAACAAAAAGGGGCTCAAATGTTATGAAAACTTGTGCAACTTCTTTTGTCAATATTCCTTTTGTGTCCATTGACTAATATCAGTAATGTAGAAGTTCAGTCAAGCCTGTAGAGAGAAACAAAGCAACCAGATCAGCAAATTGTCTTCTGGAGACTGGCTATCATCAGACATATCTTTCATCGATTAAATTGTGACATAAGAAATCTCTTTGGCATTATGCAGTGGCATCACTATTTAATATTCTACCACTTATTTTATTTGACTCAGGGAACCCATATTTCGGTGCATTGGTGCCATGTAGTTGTTATATATAGAGATTTAGGGATTTAGATAGGAAACTGTTACAATGTAACTGACTGTCAGCAGCTTAATGTATGGGCAGCTGGGTGCTACTGCTATGGCCTATATGTCCTTTGCACCAATTCAGCACTCTATATTATCTGGGAGTAACAAAATAGAAATTGTTAATACTATCCAACTCACTTGAGCACTGTTTTCTCTGGTTGCCTGGAGGTACCCATGTGGTTATTACTAGGGATGCACCGATATATCGGCCGAAAAATGGCACTTTTGGCATAATGCAGAAAGTGCCATTTTCCTGCCGATACATCGGCGCATCCCTGCTTTCTTTCCTCCCCGCTGGGCGCTGCTCTGTGTCCCATCGGGGACGAGAGAAAGTGTGATAGCCGGCCAAGCGATGCGAGAGGCGAGCGCAGTGAACGGCCGGTGTCTCTCCTCCCACACCGCTCAGCCGCCTATCACAGTCCGAGACAGGCCGCGCTGTCCCAGGAGGCTGAGCTCTCCTCCCTACACCGCTCAGCTTCCTATCACAGAGCGGTGTGGGGGCGGAGACAGGCCGCGCTGTCACACGAGGCTGAGCTCTCTTCCCTGCACCGCTCGATCAGCCTCCTGTGACAGTGTGTCAGAGAGGAGAGCGGTACAAACACTCAGCGATCATTGATCAGTGAGTGTTTGTACATAATTGAGGACATGGTATGTTAACTATAGCCTCAATTATGAATGAATGGGAAGTGATCTACATCACCTCCTGTTCATTCATGATTGTGGTTATAGTAAAAACACACTATAGCCTCATGTTATTAATGAGCAGGAACACTTATTCCTGTTCATTGATAACAGCGGATACAGAAAAAGAGACTTTGTGTCCTAAATCTTTTTCTATTTTAAAAGGGAAATATCAGGGGTCTATTTAGACACCTAAAATTCCCCCGAAGCCCCTAAAAGTAATGTAAAACATAAAAATATTTAATAAAAAATGAATTAATAAATATAAAAAAATTAAAATGTTTATAAAAAATAAATACAATATTAAAAAGTTTTGAAAAAATTAAAATAAAAAAACATTTTTGGTATCGGTTTTGGCCTGACAATTTTTTTATTTCGGTTTTGTTTCGGTTTTAAAATTTCCATTTCGGTGCACCTCTAGTTATTACCTTTCTACTCTTCAAAATTCTTGCAATGGGTAATACTGACACCTAAAGCAGCAAGATTTTCCAACAAGTTTGGTGTTCTCAGTGAAATTATTGCTTATGAAAGAATAACTCATTTTACTCCCTAAGAGAACCCCTATATGGCGCAGTCCTTGTAAGTGATACTCAGGTCAAGAGTTTCTTTTGCAGATATTGGGCTGTATGTGGGGCTGAATATTTATAATCTAAACTTATATTCATAATGTGTGTGCATTTGCTGATCCCCAAATTCTACTCAATCATTTTTTGAACATTGGTTATATAGTACAAGGATATCTAGGTGGGAGTTTTAAAGAAGAACTCCAGGAACAAATTTATTAACGCTTGCATTGGGCCTACCACCACACTGCAAGTATTAACTGCTCTTTTTTTTTTTTGCATGTAATTTATATTGAAAACATTGAAAACAATGTCAATAGTCAAAAAAAACATGTATTAAGATATGCTCAACAAGTGGGGCAATAAATAAAAATAAAAGAAACAAACAACATAATCGGTATGGGTAACATGTAGTAAGATGAAAGGAGAAACAGGGACTAGGAGAACATCATAGAGGTTCAGTGGTAAATGATACTACTCTGTATCTTAGAATAATAACATAAGATCTTTTAGTTGATCCAGAGACAGTTCAGAAAGTAGAAATGGGGTCCAGGTGGCAAAGAAACTTTTTATGAGATTTAGGTTAAATTTGGCATCAAGTTTATCTAACAACATCAGTCTATGGAGGATACCTTTCACGGCTGTTAAGGAAGGGGGATCGGCTAACAGACAATTTGTCAGAATTGCCTTCTTGGCAGCTAAATACATACATTTTTCCAACGGGAGGGACCACTAGGGGTAGACGACAACGTAGGTAAATGAGTATGAATAGGACCCCCTGGAAAAGCTGCTTGTCACCATGCCGATGAGGACAAGGGCCTCTTCCTCCCTACACCGTGGCCCAGTGGTTGTTGGGGTCTGTGGGCAGGGGGGGCTTATTTGCATCTGGGTAGCCCCTTTCATAAAGGGGCACCCAGATGCCACCCTCCTTGTGAGGTACTTGTGTCACTACTAATTCACAAAAAGGTTAAAGATAAAGTAAATAAAGACACCAGACTTTTGTCTTTTTTGTTTAATTGAACAAAAAACACACAGCTTTTGACAATAGGGGTGAACAGCAGAGAATGAACTGCCGAATGTTCGCTGATCCAGATGTTGAATCGGCTGAGGCGAACGCGTTCTTCACTTCAGTTCAGCTAAACAGCCTCAGCCTTTGGCAGCCTTTGGCAGCTTAGTGAATAGCCCCCTAAATGTATAGAAGCTTTTAAATGTGGTAAACTCCAACCCTTCAGATAAAGTTACTACTACCAGTCATTAGTCTGCTATATTCTCTGTAGTGCAAAGCATGAGGCAAGGGCATCCCTTTTCCCAATCTCCTAATTACACCTGGCTATTGGCTCTTACCATCATGTTTCTGGTCATTGCCATAAGAAAAAGAAGAACATTAGGGGACTTGATGGAATTTCCATGGCATAAAGTGTCTGAGGTCATGAATGTCTCCGATACCTCCAATGTATTTATCATCTGCTCTAGCGCAACTTTTGATTTAAATGACAGGGTCACTATATAAAATATCTAAGCGAAAATTATTGCCAAGAAAATTACCATATAAGCTCTACTAAAATATATACAGGATGTAAAATCCCTCAACATTTCCTGAATTTGCAGAATATATGCCATACATATTACTACATTATCAAGGTTAATGTTATTGCAAAAATCTCTCATTGTACCAGCTGTCAATGGTAACATAACTTAACTCCCCCCAAAAATTCAAATTTACATGGAATAATCAAACTACAAGGATAAAAAGTTATCACACTTAGACCAAGAGCTTACGTGGTCTGTCTCAAACTGAAAGAAGTTATGAATCCACACTGATTAGTGGTGTGGAATGCAACCGCATGCACCTCTAGATGGGTTGGTATAGAGAATTAAAATACACCACTGTTGTTATTATTATTATTCAGGATTTAAAAAGAGCCAACCGTTTGTGCAGTGTTTTAGAAAATAAAGGGAGATAGTACAGTTACAATGCAATTCAAGACAAAAGGATTAGGCTGGCTCTGCTCATAAGAGCGTAGAATCTGTCAATATGTAGCTATCTGTTAATATGTAGCTATAATATAACAAATGTGCAAACATTATTCCCAATCGGCTGGCACAATCTCTTCTTTCTATGCTTTAACAATTCCTTCCACTTTCACTTTCCATGCACCTTTCTAATTGAGAAAGAGAGCTTGGTCTGAACCTCTCTGCAGAGGATTGGGAGTAGGCATGGATTACCACATTAAGGGCTTGTTCACACCAAATATGGTGTGTTCCAGAGCGGTGAGCTGCTGGAACGCACTGTAATCACACAATAAACTCCCCCAGCGCTCTGCGACGGGGTGGTGCATTCAAGTCAATGGCACCGCAGCCACGCCCCCCACCCACATTGTGGTCGCCCGCACCGCAATGTGTGACAAAACAATGCCTGCTATAAGAATAGTTATTTGTTAGGGTTTACATACACTTTAAGCATACTCCAGTGTGGAGTTCGTTTATCTTAATTAATGAAAAAAAAAGGAAATCAAAAATATTATTAAGTTAAGTTGAGCACAATTATCCACCATAGACCATGCAGACATTAATTATTAAATGTTTTTTTTCTCAGCTTGAAAAATATCTTCAGATCATTATGTAACCCAGACACAATTAACATGCAACAGTGTGTTAACAAAACTCAAGAAATGAGTACTTCTTGAAAAAGGATACTGTTTGACTGTTATAATATTAAGGCTTGCACTTTTCATGTATGCTTCATTTAGAAATGATGCTTCATTACCTAGAAAATAGCTAATATGTGTGTATGTGTATATATACATTGGTATACAATATGTACAGTGTATCTCTCATTCCTAGTTTTAGCATGGTATGATCAGCACAGTCTGTTTTTTTCTGGCAACTTAATCTAGCCCAGACAATCAATGGCACCCAGGGTTTGGACCAATAAATACAGTGCCCAAAGAAGAAGGAAAATTTTAGCTACATCCTAGTAAACTGTAACCAGTGACCTGTAGGCATTAATGTGATGACTCCAGGTTTTTCAGACCCCTGTATTCCTTCCCTTTCTCTCTGAAGATTTCCTTCACCCTCCCAACCATTACATTAAACAATATTACAGTACAGTCACATGACATACTAGGCCCTCCCTCTTCTTATCCATTGTTGGCAGTGGACAATTATTACTGCTGCACAGAATGTGGCTCATGTAGTGGTGTGTATGCCACAAAATAAGCCCCACAGCTTTTTATAAGATGGTTCAGTTACATGTGATCAGCAGGGATATTATAACAACCTAGTTTTATAATATAAAATTCAAGCTTTTGTTTCATATTTTATGTATTTACAAACACTGCAGTCAAGAAATGACATTAATTAATGTCACATTGTTACGGCTCAGTGTTCCTTAGCAACCAGTACACCATATCACTGACGTTTTGCAAAAAGCCTAAATTAAAGTGGCGTATCTCCACAGAGACGCAGATCTGTTTTACCCTCCGGTGCTTTGATCAATTCTCAATGTCACATATGTACGCCATCTGATATTTTCTCGTTGTATCACAGAACGCTGTAAAATAAAATGTTGCCATCACTTTTCCTGCTTAATATTATTATTGTTATTATAACAGAATATGACATCTTTGTAATAAAAAAATGAACAGTTTACATTCTATATGTTTTGGCTTTATACATTATAATTGCTTTGTGATAGATAGCTGGCATGGAAAACCAGATTCATCATTAATATTAGTAATTCTTGGCATTACTGTCTGAACATTTGTTTTGGACAGCTTTTCGAAAATAAGAATGTTACATGTTGCATTGTGGAAACATTAGGACCCAAAGTACTGGTTTAGATCTGGTTCAATATGGGAAACTATAAAATCAGAAGCATTTTAAAATATTCCACCTTCCAGATTGCAGTCTTTAGACCAAACGAATCATCTTTTACTGACTGAGGTTAATTATTTCCACTAATGTCGTATTCAGGCCTTCCTCTTTTATAACATGCATTTATTAACTGTCTCAGCCAGCTGACTGAAATAGCTTTGAAACTATCACTTGCTGCAGCAGTGACGCAGGAGAGGAGTATAGACTTTCAACATATTCTATGATGCCCGTTCATAAACAAGGCACTTATTATGGATAGGAATTAAAGATATATTTAAAACACTGCAATAATATATTCTTTTTTTTTTTTCAAATCAACATCTGAGTGTTTCAGGTATTGCTGATCTTTCATACCCCTATACTGTGCCATTCTAAATGACTGCAGCCAAAATTTTAATTTCAAGTTTCTCTCAAATCATTCTGCCAGCACTGTATCAGACTAATAAAAATCCACAACCCACCCACTGAAAAGTTAGGGGTGTGCTAGAACCGGGATCTTTGGCGCCATATAAAAAAAAAATATCATGAAAATGGCAACTTGGAGAGTAATAATATTAATTTGCCAGACTCACCACAGCCCTACACAGAAAAAGTTCGGGTTGAAGAGGCCTTTTTAATACAATGTAATATGGGAAGAAGAATTATAACAACAGCCTTCTGTATGAACAAAAATATTATCAGGAGACTAAAATCCAAATTGAGTCCTACAGGAACTTGGCATTCAGGAAGAGTGGAAACTGAAGTGTTGGGTATTAATGGTCATCTCCACCCAAACTGATGTTTCAGTTGTGCATGCATGCTAAGTTGAATAAAATAGTGTCTTCAAATATCTGTAAAAGACTCCATTGGTGAAAAATCCCACTCAGATTTAGTGGAGGGATGCCGTGTCAGTGCTGTGCGCGTGTACGACTGCTGCGACCCTGGTACTTCTGCCACTAACTCCAAGCTGTAGAGGGACTACAAATCTAAGCACAACAACAATGTAGAATAATACCACCAGGATCGGGTCTGTCGGCAGCTGTCATCCTCCCACGCCTGCTCCTCCTTACTTCTTATTGCTGACCGGGTGCAGATGGCAGAGAGGCAGCGGCGAGGGGACAGTCAGTGACGGCCCCCCTGATGGCCGCGGGCCCTCGGTCCGTGCCCTACTGCCCGAATGGCCAGTACGCCCCTGCTTCGGCTGATCCTTCGGCTAGCTTTGGTTACGGGAGCCCTTTGGTTCGGTAGAACCGAAGGGCTGCTGTACGGGCTATTCACTATAGACCGTACAGCTCCCGAAGTTGGCCAAGCGGCTCGGTAATGCCGAAGGCATATGCTTCAGTGCGACTGAGCCGAGGTGAAAGCCGAAAGCCTGCTACTCATGGCTGGCTCCGGCCACTTGCAATAACAGTGCAATGGTAACCAGGGGACGCTGATCTGTCATTACGATGAGAACTCTGCGGAGCCGGCTCTTTCACTCCCTCAGCCGCAGCAGCGGGTCCTCTCCACTTCCTCCGGCTCCTCAGGTCTGCTGTGTTATCACCGCTGGCTCCACCATGCTCTCATTGTAATGACAGCTGGTCCCGACCAATAGAAAACCGTTCGGTGGAGCTAGCTGTCACTGCTTGCTCCGCCCAATCGTTTTCTATTTTTTTAACAGGTTTTCTATTCTGCTCGGTACCACAGAGGTACCGAGCAGAATAGCCGAATGCCACTCGTCGGCATTCGGCTATTCACTCACTACTGTTCGGCCCCCCTTGAGAATAGGCCGAACAGCAGCGAGTAGCCTGCCGGAGGTTCAGCTCAGCCGATCCAGATGTTGGATTGGCTGAGTCGAACTCCTTCTGCACTTCGGGTTGGCCGAACATGCTGAGCATGTTCGGCCGACCCGAACCCAGCCGAAGCAAGCCGATGTACGGCTGATTTCAGTCGGTGTACGGCTGAAATCAGCTGTGCAAGCCTGAAGTGAATAGCCAGATTTCCGACAAGGCCACAGAGGCCCGGCCTCGGGGCGGCAGGGGTGTAGAATCTCCCGACGCCTGGGACATGCAGTTCCGGGCGCCGGGCGATTTAGGATGGAGAGTGGGGAGCAGAGCGGAGAACGTCCGTTCTGTGCTCTGCTCTGTGTAAACAGTAAGAGGGGAGAGCTGCACTCGCAGCCTTCCCCTCTCAGCTGTTACAGGAGTTCCAGCACAGTGCTTTGCTAGAGCTCCTGTATTGGAAGTGACAGGTTCAATAAAGAGAACCTGTCACCTCCAAATGCTTTCACACAGGGGATTGTTAGCTCCTGTGTGATAGCAATAAAGTTAAGTGAAAAAAAATGAATAAAATATAAAAATGGAGAAAAAAATAGTTAAATAAAAATGTTTAAAAAAAAGGTAAGACATAATAATTAAAATTAAAAAATTAAAAGGTGATTAAAAAGTAAAAAAATAAGAAGATTATAAAAAAATAAAAAAAAGTAAAAGATGATAAGATAAATAAAAATGTAAAAAAGTTAAAAAATTTAAATTTAAAAAGTGATAAAAAAGTAAGACAATAAATAAAAAATAAAAAAAATGTAAACTAACCCTGCCATCCCAGCCATTTGGTTGTCATTCTCCAAAAGGGGTGGGTGGTTTGGCCTGGATGGGGGTGCATTGAGGACCCTGGCCTTAGGCCTGGTTCACACCTGGGCGTTTTACAGCGCGTTCCTACACTCTGTAAAACGCTCAACATGTGAAAACCAATGATTGCCTATGGGCATGGTTCCCACCTGGGCGATTTACAGAGCGTAGGAACACGCTGCAAAACGCCCTACGCCCAAAGCTTTGAAGCTCACAACAGGAGCACTGAAATCTAAGCTATATTCCTATTACTTTCTATTGCACCAGAATCTTGGCAGCCAGCCTACTTCACAGAACAAGCAGCTGGAGAGGTCAGGGATAGCTCGTTTTAAAACTGAACTCCATGATCGTGGCCACTTTACACTCATAGCTACCTTTCCCCATGCATAATAAAAACTAATCAAATTTTTTAAAATTAATACCTTACTTTTTAAAATAGATTAAAGCTGAACTCCAGCTATAAGGATTTATTTATATGTACATTCAGCTTCAGGTCCAGTAAGTACACATAATTTATCTTCGGTAGGGCCACGGGGACCCTGTAAAATGCTGTAGTAGCCGCAGCTACTACAGTGCTTTACAGCAATCTTCCAGGTCCTGAATTCCCCTGTGCTGAGCGGCTTCCCCTCTGCAGTTAAAACAGAGGGTGACTCGCTCAACATAGGAGCCATTGAGCGATTTTTATATATTTATATTAATAAATACTAGGCATTTTCTGATTTGGATGAGAGTTGGAAGGGGGAAGACATGGAAGAATTAACTTTAAAAACAAAAAGCCAGCGTTTATTCAGCAGGTAAAAACCACCTTTATAATGATAATCTATTTCTTCTGGCTAGAGTCTGGCTTTAAAGCTCTTTTGCTGGTTTTTAAGGATATGCGTCCATAGACTGGGCACAAAGGAAATGTATTTACTATAGGAAGATAATAGCTATATTGATGTTCTTTTGTCTAGCTTGGGTCACACAAGAGCTTTTTGTGCCTGAGATTCTATTGAAGAATATTTTCCATATAAACACTGCATGTGTGACAGGATCAGAGGCTTGTCCATTGACTTCCAAGAAGACACCAACCATCTGCTCAATGAATAGTTTCCACTCTTATTTTCAATATAAAAATCATTGCTACAAAAAGCTTTCTTGTCATATTTCCCTTTATTGTAGTCCAAAGTAAAATATGTGATCTAAATCCTATTCCTTATTTCATGTCAATAGTGTTGCAATTACCAGTATCTTTAGAACATCACCACTCTGGCCTTTCAGCGTTTGGCATTCTTTTCCCATTCACAGCTTTATCCTCTCTTAAATGCATGCATTTTGATGGAGGTTTGTACATTTGTATATGCTTTTATACTAGGGATGCACTGTAATGGAATTTTGAGATCAAAACCGAAAATAAAAAAAATCTGTCAGGCCAAAAAGTAAACCGAAAATGACGTTTTCTTTCAAACCTTCATAAAATGTTTAAAATTATTTTTTAATTATTTTATTTTTATTTCTTTTTCTTTTTTGAAGTTTACTGTTAGGGCCCTAGGGAAATATTGGGGGTCTAAACAGACCAGCTAATTACAAACATTCAGCAATCATCTGATCTCTCTCCATCCTGAATCGGCTGCCACAGGAGCTAGAGTAGGGCGGTGAAGGGGGAGAGGTCCACCTCATGTGACATCACGGAGCTCTACTTCAATCACCGCTCTTCATCCTGACACAGGAGGCCGAGCCATAAGCAGAGCACGGCCTCCTGTAACGATTGCAAGCACTTTCCATCCTGACATAGAAGGCTGAGGCGGGAGGTGCGGTGTAGAGCTCGGCCTCCTGCAACGCTGACAGTGCTCTCCTTACCCACCGCTCTGCATCCTGAAACCTTTTCTCCTCCCCAGTGGGTGCTGGCTGCTGCATCGGAAGGCACACAGACCGGTGCCCAGCCGGGACGAGAGAAGCTGGAATGCACTGAATTTTTGCCCACAGTTTTGCCCATCATGGCACTTTTGGCATTTTGCCAAAAGTGCCATTTTCGGCTGAAATGTTCCCGTGGCCGAAGTTTCGGTGCATCCCTAATTATACAGATTTTGATATATCTTGGTTTGTTTTGCAAGTAGTTAACACACATGCATTTTACTGCAATAAACTGCACGTAAAAAAACACAAAAGCAAAAATGCTGCAAGTGTCTCAAGACACTTGCACAAATATGTATTAAATGTATGTGCTTTGAAATACAGAAAATGGGGCATTAGGCTTGGTCCATCTCAGAAAGTTACAGTATGTGGTAATGGCTTTTTTCTAAGACATGATAAGCTGATTGCAGTGAACACATGATCTCCTTATTTACTAAGCTTGGAGCAGTGGCTACTTTATAACACACACAGGAATCATGGAGAACAAAAGTAGCCACCCTCCAGAAGGAAGGACAGTGTCAGCACCAATATAGAGATGATTTGAGGATCTACAGCCACGGATACACAAATAAGATACATTTTTGTTGATCGTTAAGGTATTTAAATGCATTTTTAAGATTAACTCCTGAGTTTAGTGCCACTTTTATTAATGAAAGGGGTTGTTCACTGTAAGCAAATAGCCTCCCCCATTTATCTCTCTTTTGTTGTCTCAACTCATTCCATTAAAATCTAATGACAGACTCAGAGTGTCATCATAATAAATACTGATACTAAATACATAATAAATACTGGTAACCAGGGATGCCATCTGTCATTACTCTCCCAGACGCCCTGGGAGTCTAATACGACTCCGGGCCACCCAGGAGAGAAACACTTTCTCTCAGAAAGGTTTACTCTGCTCAATCGAGCAGAGTAAACCTTTCCTTGCGATCTGTTTTTTTATTTTTTTTTCTGACATGTGGCCGCTGGCCGCCTTCAGTCAGAAAAAAAGAAATAGCTAGCATAGGAATGCATAGCTAGATTCCTATTGGCTATTTCACTTTGCAATAGCCATTAGCAATCTAGCTATTGCACCCGCCCACTGCTGCTGTCAATCAGCAGAGGGGGACCTGCGGTTCTCTATCAGGTCCCAGTCTGGTGATTAACAGCAGCAGAGGGTGGGTGCAATAGCTAGTTTGCTATTGGCTTTTGCAAAGTGAAATAGCCAATAGGAATCTAGCTATGCATTCCTATGGTGTTTTCATTAATTTATTTTGACGGCAGCAGACCCGCCGGCCAATGGAAAACAGTTGGGTCGGAGCTAGCTGTCATTGCTAGCTCTGCCCTATCATTTTCTATTTCTTTTTTTCTACTTTTTTAACTGTTTTTCTATTCTGCTCGGTACCACAGAGGTACCGAGCAGAATAGCCGAGCCGAATGCTGCTCATCGGCAATCGGCTATTCACTCACTGCTGTTCGGCATCTATGAGAATAGGCCAAACAGCAGCGGGTAGCCTGCCTGAGGTTCGGCTTAGCCGATCCAGATGTTTGATCGGCTGAGTCGAACTCCTTCTGCCACACGAAGCAAGCCGATGTACAGCTGATTTCAGCCGATATACGGCTGGAATCAGCCGTACCAGCCTGAAGTGAATAGCCGAACACTTCGGGTCGTTTATTCACTCGGCTGCCTACGGCAGCTTAGTGAATAGACCCCTACGTTTTGTGCAGTTTGATAGTTTGTGCTTGCCATTCATTCGTAACAGTGGTTTACCAAAAATGATCATTCTCATTTTTGTCTGAAATCCTGCCAGAAGGATGACATGTGAAATGAACATGTTACTAAACATCATGTAAATTAGTAGCCTTGTATTATTCCTAATGCAAAAACCTATTTGTTTGAGCCTTGCCTGTAGACACAAGTGGACTTTCATTACATCTGTGTTACTAGGTAAATATCGCTCAGCTTACAAATGATCTAATGTTTGAGGAATGGGTACTACGCTGTCAGAGTATAAAGTCCATCTTTTTGTATTAACAGAGTTTACTGTTCTATTCTCTGTGTAACACTGTAAAGTTGATGTACTGTGTCTGCTAAAATAGAATAACCAGCCGGATGATATATAACAATAACAGAGACTGTAGTTACACTGAAAGAAATCTCTTCATATAGAAGAATAGATAGATCCCTTTTAATGCAAAGCTTCTTGAGAACAGAACAGTACATACAGACTCAGTATTTATTATGATGACACTCTGAGTCTGTCATTAGATTTTAATGGAATGAGTTGAGACAACAAAAGAGAGATAAATGGGGGAGGCTATTTGCATACAGTGAACAAAGTGGCACTAAACTCAGGAGTTAAATCTTAAAAATGCATTTATGCAACGAAAATGCAACGATCAACAAAAATGTATCTTATTTGTGTATCACTCGGCTGTAGATCCTCAAATCATCTCTATATTGGTGCTCACACTGTCCTTCCTTCTGGAGGGTGGCTACTTTTGTTCCCCATGGTTCCTGTGTGTGTTATAAAGTAGCCACTGCTCCAAGCTTAGTAAATAAGGGGATCATGTGTTCACTGCAATCAGCTTTTGTTACATTTAGATGCGAACAGAACATACTGTACAGTGTACACCATCTTGTTCCACAAACCACAGGCTATTGTGAAATAAACAGGGAGAAAGAAGGAAACACAAAAGCTCTAAAAATAGGATCTCTAAAAAGCTCTTCTAGGTATATATTAATGTAAAAATAGAAGTTGCATGCTGAAAAATTATAATAGCCTGTCAGCATTCTTTAGCTGCTAAACAAATATACATAATTCAGGGAAACTGCCTCCATATACCTTATTTTTATATCTTTCATCTTGGTCGTGTAAATGCTACAGGCGCCAGAGTGGAGACAGAATAGAATGCTTGGAGGTTTCCACTGACTTCATGTATCCCAAGAGTTCTGTAGCTCATGATGACCTGGGAAGCATTTTAATGCTTTAGCCAGAGTTATAAAGATTATTGACTTTCCTATACACTCCCTACCTACAGCATTGCTGTCCATCTACAGCTTGGGGTGGGCTGGGAGGCATGGTTGCCAGTGGTGTAACAATAACTATAACAGCTTTTATATTAGGGTTGAAGACTAACTTTGTGCAAGAGTATTATTCATGTTATTATAAAATAGCATTATGGTTAATATTGTTAGTGCTACTATAACTTTTACCCCCAGCTCTCCTGATGTTAAAATCAATTACGCATTTTGTCTTAGTTGACACTACCAGCTGCTGCCGGGCGAGTTAGCCGGAGGCCCCAAAGTTTTGCTATGGGGCCCCATGATTTATAGTTATGTCCCTAATGGTTGCCATCACAGGCTGACTGCAAGGCATCAGATCTACCCTGCAGACATTGCTGCTTGTGAAGTGGGCAGCTGAGAGGATCAAACCCCATTAGGATTGCCTTTGCTCTGGGAAAATAGGGGACAGAATGGGGAAAAGGGGTGATTAGGGGATAAGTAGGGGAAAGAGCAAGGGCAGGGATACTCGTTGTGCATGTATTGCACCATGCCAAATACTGGGTGTGGTCATATTTCACAGTGGAAGGGACTTAAAATGACATTAAACCCTCAGATTTTTTAACATAAAACAATACTGTAATGTGTGCCTTACTGTAATCCATGGTTGTTTCCCTTCTCTTTGCTGCTCTTCCTTTTAAATCTCTTCTCATGCTGGGCAGAACTTCTGTTTTGCAGCAGACTGCCTTGTCTCTGAAACGGATACATGGTGTCTGTGTGAAGGTTCACAACCTGAGCCAGCACTACAGTAAGGTTCTCACCAAGCATGAGAAGACATGAGGATTTAAAAGGAAGAGCAGCAAAGAGAAGGGAAACAACCATGGATTACAGTAAGGCACACATTACAGTATTGGTTTATGTTAAAAAATCTGAGGGTTTAATGTCACTTTAAGTGAGTATGGTTAAATAAAGCCTAAGCCTAGCCTGCTCTGCTCTGGGTTAAGAGTTCATAACATACATAGTGCAGATCTCAAAAGTGCATTATTCACACTCTGTTATGCGTACACAGCAATATACAAACCTGTGGGCCCATACAGATAACTGCATCTGTGGCAGTAATATTGTGCTGCAATTAGCATTAAAAAAAAAAACATAGGACACAACTGCGCCAGGGACCATACATTTCAGTGCTAATGAGGCTGTGTGCATGTAAACATTTGTGTAACATTTATATGCATGTAACTATAAAGTTAGTTGCTGATCATTCTGAATGACACCCAAAAACACTGTCCCAACGCACCTTCATTGCACTGCACTGGCTGCCTTTGGCAGCTTAGTGAATAACACCCTTAGTTTATATCAATGATCTAGAAACAAAATGCATTCTCTCTAGGAGATAAGTGGTGAACCTCTGCATTTCATCCATAAGTTCTATGAAACACAGAACTCCTGGACCTTGTGATGTCACCTACAAGCCAGAGGCTAACAACTGAACAACTTCTTGGTTTAAAGCTTAACTCCAGGCATATTATAAACATTTAAAGAAGAACTCTGGGCTACCCCTGCACTGCAAGGGTTAAGTGGTTGTTTTCGTCTAGCGTCTAAAAGAACAAAAATATACTAACCCAATCCTCGGCCCCACCTGGCTGCTAGACCAGGTCCTGCAGCCTCTCTTAACCCTGCAAGGGTTAAGTTGTATTCTTCTTTAAATACCACAGACTTATTTCCTGAATATTGGAACATACCTGTAGAACTATTGTGTTTATTATTGAATGGAGTTTAAGTTTAAAGGGACTGTCACTTTTGTCACAAGACATAATTGGGCCTTAAAGGAGAACTATGGGGGTCAGTGTTTTTCCCCATAGTTCTCCTTAGGGTAACGGGAGGACACAAACTAGCATCCTCCCGTTACCCTAAGCTCAGTATACCGCGAGCTACAGCTCGTGGTATACTGAGACGCCGCAGCAGGAGCGGATCCCGACTTAGATGACGGGATCCGCCCAGCTGCGTGAGTGACAGCTGGCTCTGCCTATCTAGAGGCTGAGCCAGCTGTTCCCGCCCCCTCCCCCGTCCGTTCCGCCAGTCAGCGCTGGCAGATCGGAGAGGGGAATCCAGCCCCTCCCCCTGTCACGGCAGAGAGCCGTGACAGGATCGAGAGGCGAGCGAACCCGGTATGTGTTCGTTCACCTCCCGATCTACTGAGCCGACCTGTGACAGTCTCATTGTCACAGGTCGGCTAGAACTATGAGGTGAGTGAAAAGCACTCACCTCATAGTTCTCCTTTAAAGGTGTCTGCACATACTCACAGCGGTTTTCAGTGCCTCTGCTGTGTCTGAATGACAGACTGTTCTGACTGAGCAGATTTTTGGCATTTCCACCTACGAGAGTGGTATTGGTTTAGGCCCTGTTGAAAGTTGTGCAGGTAAATGCAAGTGAGATGACACGTACACTTTAAGGAGTTGTAAAGTCCCAGCATATACTCTCCTGTTATGGCATCAGCATTGTAATAGGAATACATACTAGAGTTGTTTTCCATAATTCAGCCAAAGATTGCTTGAACAAATCTTTTTTATGTAGTGAGTGTTGCCTTCTATCTGTCCATCACTTTCAACAACTTCCTGGATTCCCAGTGTGCTTTGCACCTCTTTCCCTGCTGCTTGATGTGATGCAATCTTGATTTCTCAAGACCACATATCCCATCATGCATTGCTTCCAGCAAGCAATGATGATATCACATTGTGGGAACTTCGGACATTGAGTTGTAGTTCAGAAGCCAGATTTTGTCAAAGTTGTGACACAAGGAAGTGCTTATTCAGAGGGCTGAGTGAAATTGAGTTAGTGCATTGATGAAGTACATCCTATGGACATCTTCAATTAGGAAGTTTACAAACATCTAGATTGATATGGATTATTAGGAGTGGGATATAAAATATGGAAATTCAATAAAGAAATACAGATTTATGTTTAGGTTTTGACTATGGATACCCTTTAAATGTATGAGATCTGGACCATTGTAACAAATGGCACTGGAACTGCATTAAAAGACTGCGCTCAGATGGGAACAGAACCATGCACTATAATAGCACAAATCTCACATGATGTTTTTACAGAACAAAATGCATACATGTTAACGGGCCATAGCATCACTCTCGTTTGTTCTTAGTGATCTGAAGAATAGAAAACATATTTGTGAAAGGATGAGAGATGAACCCTACCCATGAGCTAACTGCTGCTGCTTCCCTTTATATAATGCTTCTAAGACCCTCAAAAGCTATTCTATTCCTATTGCCTTTTAACAACAAGCTGCTAATTGGGGCAGCCTCTGGGCTTTGCAGGGAAACTTTGGTTTCCATGACAGTCCAATTGTAATGTCACTTTTCACCTCCCAGCTTAAAACACAGATTTGACAGTAGATTCTAAAGAGAGTGACAACTTACACCATACTGAATGTACTCCATGGTAATTATCTGTGCTGTAGCGTACTTACAGTGGTATAAATTAGTAGCACACTGGTCCTTGTCAGTGGTCTGTAAAAAGAGATGGCATCCTCCTGTTGGGACTAAGCTTTAGAGGACTTTGGTTTCCATGACAACCCTACTGTCATGACGCCAGTTAGCTCCCAGCCTTTGGCCACATGTAATCATGTGTGAAACTGAAGTTTATGGCCAATGCAACAACAAAAAATAATATATTTTTGTATAATTGTGTACCCGTTAGAGTACAAGTGGGAGAATCACTAACACAGATATGTGCGTATGTTTATTCCTGGGAACTCCACAAAATGAAAGCCAAAAGCAAACAAAGCTATAAGGAAATAAAAGATAATGCAACTGTCAGGCTCTCGCTTTTCAGGGAGTCATTCACTGCCAGTCATTTTGGTGTCACCCCTCCTATGTGATGCCACTGCATAGAAGGGGAAAGCTAAGATCTTTCAGCAACCAAAAAAGTAAGCAGCACATTTTTAAAGTACAATTAAGGGCAGAGTCTCTCCACTCATGCCTCTAATCTCTGCTGCTATATTTCCCATAGGTTCCACGCCCCAAACCTTCAGACACTGGCATACCAAAGGCATACAAACGCTACACCATCTACTCAATCCTGGAGGACTTTGCATGTCCTTTACCGAACTCTCAAATACCTATCACCTATCTTCCAAGCACTTCCTCCAATATGCCCAGATCAAACACTTTATAAAAGCTCATTTACCTCCCCCTAACACGGATGGCACAGAAGCTCCCTATCTTCGACTCCTCACTTACCCTTCCATGAAAATGTCTCTGTCTTACTTATATCAACATATTGGCTCTACATACCGCGATTCCTCTCCCTCCATACCTACGTTTGCTCTTAAATGGGCGCCTTTATTACAACTCTCAGCGGAAGATACCTACCAGATCTTACTTAAGGGCTGGACCCAGGGGCGGACTAGGCCCGGGGGGCAGGGTGGCAATTGCCCCCCGGGCCTCTGTGTTGCCTTTAAAAACGGCCGCTGCCCGCGGCCCGCGGCCGTCAGGGGGCCGTCACTGGCCCCGCTAATAGAATTTTACGACCGCCGGTGCAGTGGCTCCCTCTGCCGCCACTTACAGAGTACAGAGCCGCTACAGATGCGGCTCTGTAC